>NW_026929085.1:0-37999 GCF_032062105.1 Saccostrea cuccullata | reverse complement strand
TCTAAAGTACATTTAAATGTAATAAAAACTAAAAATATTTTAAAAAATTAGGGGAAATAATTTGTTGGAACACAAACAAATCTACTGAAAAACCCTTCATGTTTCACGGGATTTGACCATGTGACCAATTAAATCCATTTCCAAGAGAACTTTTTAACGTTGTTGTTAATTTTAAGGAAACCAAGCAATGTAAGACTGATAATGGAGATAATCAAGAAAAGACAAAAATAGGGTAGGGTCATTAAAAAAGTTTTCTTTTAAAGAATCACTGGGTCAGAAAAGCTGGAACTTATGTGGAAGCATTATTGGGTAGTGTAGATTCTAAATTGTTCAATTCATGACCCCCGGAAAGTGGGGGGGGCCACAATGGGGAATCAAAGTTTTACATGGAAATATATAGAAAATCTTTGAAAAGCTTCTCCCAAGAACCACTGGACCAGAAAAGCTGAAATTTATGAGGAAGCATTTTGGGGTAGTGTTGATTCTTAATTGTAAAAATCATGACCCTGGGAACTGGGGCGGGCCACAATTGGGAATCAAAATTTTACATAGTAAATCCGGAAATTTTTACGTCAATTTGTTTTTGCAATTTGGGTCAAAGAGTTGTTGATTAATTTTTACGCTTCAAAATTTTGTGAATTGTCACTGGCGCTAAAAATAAAAATCACTTTAGATATTCATATCAGTTTATGTTTCAAATTAGTATGCACATTTAGAATACCACCAATATTTTCGCAACGTATTAAGAAATTGCAGATTTGCTCCAAACAATTTTGAAAAAAAATACAAAAGGATTTGCACTGAAATAACTTCTAAATTAATTATAACAAACCTTTTAGAGGTTGTGTATGCCTTTTAACCTAAAATATAATCCAAATAAAGAAAAAAATTAACTAAATTTTTCAACGTTTGGTTTTTTCTCACCTAAAATTTACACGCCATATTTACATTTGGAACTCTCTAGTAAATGCACTGAGTTCATGTTATCGCCCGTGTTGATACATGGTTAGATAAAATAACTGGTCTTTTCTTGGCAAAATAATTAAACAGGGACATACCATCGGACGATATTGCATATAATGAGGGCAATTTACACGCATGGGTACGGTAATTCGCTTGTAGTTACAGTAGTATATATATATAAACACTCAGGTTTCTTTTAAAAATGACCAGTGCTTACGTACCGTCGCCTGTTCACTGAGTTAAAAATAGACACCAGCTTTCAGAAAAAATTTTCTTTACATGTTGATTTATTTTTAAGAAAAAAATTTTTGCGAATGCAATGCACGCGCAAATTTGCTAAAAATTTATCTACAGTAAAAATTTCCAGATTTACGGTAGAAATATATAGGAAAAATCTTTGAAAATTTTCTTCTCAAGAATCTATGGGCAGAAAAGCTGAAACTTACGTGGAAGCATTCGGGGGTAGTTTAGATTCTAAATTCTTCTATTCATGATCCTTGGGGAAGGGCGGGGCCACAAGGGGGAATCAAAAAATATATATAGGAAAAATCATTGAAAATCTTCTTCTCAAATACCACGGGGCCCGAAAAGCTGGAACTTATGTGGAAGCATTCTAGAGTAGTGTGGATTCTAAATTTAAAAATAATGACCCCGGGGGGAAAGGGTGGAGCCACAAATGGAATCAGAGTTTTACATAGAAATATATAGGAAAAATCTTTGAAATTCTTCTCAAGAACCACTGGGCCAGAAAAGCTGAAACTTATGTGGAAGCATCCTGTGTATAATGTAGATTCTAAATTGTTCAAATAATGACCCCTGGGGGAAGGGCGAGGCCACAATGGGAATCAAAGTTTTACATAAAAATATATAGGAAAATCTCTTCTCAAGAACCACTGGGCCAGAAAAGCTGAAACTTATGTGGAAGATTCCTGGTAAAATTTAGATTCTAAATTGCTCAAATCATGACCCCCGGGGGAAGAGCGGGGCCACAATGGAACCCAAAGTTTTACATAGAAACATATAGAAAATATCTTTAAAATGTTCTTCCCAAGAACCACTGGGTGGGGATGCATTATGTATTACAAGGCGGAAATCTGGTAAAGAACAGCATGGTCAAAGCTTCTCAGGTGAGCGATGTGGCCCATGGGCCTCTTGTTGTGTTTCGGGGGGTGGGTGGGGGAGGAACCATTGTTTCAAGCCACGACCCTGAGTCTGCATATATAGCTCTCCCTACCCGTGGCTGCTTGATCACAAAATGTGTCGTAATTGACGTAAACTTGAATATTTTATAAACGCCTCTCTAAGTGACGTCATATCTAGTCAATGGCAAGTTTTGTTTTGTTTTTCCATCGCAATTGAGTACAAAAACTAACGTCGACAATATACAAGATATATTTCCTTTACTGCGATTGGACATTGAAGACTTGCGATAAAGTTCGAATTCATCATCCGACTATGCTATACTCGCATTGGTCAATTTTTTGATGAGCTACAAAGAATTGTTTTCGCGGTGAACCATGGCCAGAATGGGGAGAGGATCGACATTTTGGCTGTGGTTTGCGACGATTTTGGGAACATATCTTTACACACAAAAAAAAACGGAAAAAATGCTTGTTTTTCACCAATTTCAAAGAGATTTACAACTAAATATTAGTATTTAATTAATTTATGTTTTTAGCTCACCTGAGCTGAAAGCTCAAGTGAGCTTTTCTGATCACATTTTTGTCCGTTGTCCGTCTGTCTGTTTGTCTGTCTGTCTGTCCGTCTGTAAACTTTCCACATTTTCGACTTCTTCTCAAGAACCGCTGGGCCAATTTCAACCAAACTTGCCACAAAGCTTCCTTGGTTGAAGGGGATTCAAGTTTGTTGAAATGAAGGGCCACGCCTTTATTTAAGGGGAGATAATTGGGAATTAATGAAAATTTGTTGGTATGCTTTAAAAATCTTCTTCTAAGAACCACTGGTGTCAGGAAAGATGAAACTTACGTGGAAACATCCTTAGGTAGTGTAGATTTAATTTTGTTCAAATCATGACCCCCGGGGGGTAGGGCGGGGCCAAAATGGCAGACCAAAGTTTTACATAGAAAATTATAGGAAAATCTTTTTAAAACCTTCTTCTCAAGATTAGCAAAGCAATAATTGATCATATTTATATGGAAGCATCCTCAGTAGTGTAGAATCAAAATTTGTTCAAATCATGACCCCCGGGGATAGGGCGGGGCCAAAATGGCCGACCACAGTTTTACATAGAAATATTTAGGAAAATTATTTAAAAATCTTCTTCTCAAGAATAGCAAAGGCATGAATGGTCATATTTATATGAAAGCATCCTCAGGTAGTGTAGATTCAAATTTGTTCAAATCATGACCCCCGGGGGTAGGGCGGTGCCAAAATGGCCGACCAAAGTTTTACATAGAAATATATAGGAAAATTCTTTAATATTTCTTTTCAAGAATAGCAAATGCTAATTCCAAGAGCTGGAATTAATGATAATTTACTACCTAGCGCTGGAATCATGATGATTAATCAATTACGGTACCAGTGAACTGTTCTTTGTATTTAACAACAAATTTATGGCCATATTGTTTAATATAATTTAATTGATGCAAAATGAGTTCGTAGTTTTTTATGTGATCAAGTAGCCGGGGTAGCGAGAGTAAGCTTTGTGCGGAATCCTGACCGTTGCATGAGGTAATGGGAAGATTTTTTTTTTAAAAAGGCCAATAACGGATATTTTAGGAATAAAGAAAAATCTCAGCGCTCCACGTTTTTAACCTTTCTCTTTATAAATAAAAAATTTTCTCTATTATAATAATAAACAAGGTCGGACACGTAGCCAAGTGATTTTTTTCAGGTCAGCTACCTCACCTCGATTTTTCAGTCTACAATATGTTTAAAATAAACAGATATACAGCTTAACAAACTTTTTAAGCTCACATGGTTTTTCAGACAATTTGGTCACATTTTTATGAAAAAAAAAAATATTTTCGAACCTCAGAACGATGACATGGCCCTACATTATATTACATATTTCGTCAAGTATAAATGTCCTTTAAAATTATTATCTTAAGTTTCCAAAGTGGATGTTTCCGAGGGGAATTTATCAATAAAATGGTCAGATGTTTCTACTATAGGCCTCTACCATAGGTTATTTACAAATAATATAAATCGTGCTATCTTTGATACAATGTAGTTGAAAATTTTAAAATTTATTCTTAAAGGTGAGTATTTTTTAAATTCTTTGCTCATTTACCATCCTCTTCATATGGGTTTTTCTAGAAATATGTAGTACCGAAAAGAGATAACATTGCAGAAAGAATCAATACTACAGGGTGGAATAATGAAGTATTGTTTATTTTTTTAAATATTTTTTTTATTGAAAAGGAAAATTCTGATGCATTTACAGTTTGACACGTTAAAAGTTTGGTGTGGGGTGAATCTTTCATTATTCTAGATTTTAGAAGTCATTGTACGCCACTTTATTGACATACAAAGTAAAACAGATGAAAAATTCTATTATCACCCTGTGCTAAAGAGTCAGAATGTATGGAAAATACGAGTTACAGTAGCTGTACTGTGCCCGTATCTATGTTTCTGCAAAGAGCTACTGCTTTCAAAAGACTGCACAAAGACAGCTGCAATTGTCGAGAAAGCACAAAAAATCAAATGGAGATGGTTGTTATTTTTCAGCCAAGAATAGATCAAAGTTCTAGCAATTGATTTGTATGAATTATGTTTTGGTAAATGTGATAAATTCAAATAATGTAAACAAATACTTTTAAAATGTATTTTGATGTCTCAATACACAAGAATATATTATAACAATGTGACCTTAAACTTGTAAAAACGATGTAAGCTTAAAAAGTTTGTTGAGCTGTAACCCTTTCCTTGGAGTACTTACCTTAAGTATGCCTCCACTTTCGGGCACTCCAACTCAAACTACATTAAACCCTCTCTAATCTTTAAAATATAGCTTCATACTCAGTCTCTGCTACCCGACTCGGTAAAAACTTAAAAAAGGGAGGCTGAGGAAGTCATGTTATTATGTAAATGAAAATTCCCTCTACTTAAATTTGATTGATTACTAAGGTATTTATACGATACATACCAGTAAAATTGTTCAAGCTCCATTATTTTGTGTGTATTTTATTTTACATGCTATAGATTTACATGATGCAAACAGTTCATTTTCTATTTCAAATATTACCACAATTTTAATATTTCTACTTTAACATCAACCAATCAGAAAAGGGCTTTCCACGGATTATGACGTTCTAACATCGACTTCCGGCCTCCCTTTTCTAGTTTTTACTGAGTCGGTAGCAGTAGACTGAGTATGAAGCGATATTTTAAAGATTAGAGGGTTTAATGTGGTTTGAGTTGGATTGCCCAAAGTGGAGGCATACTTAAGGAAAGTACTCCAAGGAAAGGGTTGTATCTGTTTATTTTAAACATATTGTAGACCAAAAATCGAGGTGAGGTAGCTGACCTGAAAAAAATCCAAGATGGCTACGTGTCCGACCTTGTTCATTTTCATAGTAGGGAATTTTTATTTATAAAGAGAAAGGTTAAAACGTCAAGCGCCTGTGAGAAAAATAATGAAAATTGTATACTTTAGAAAATTTCAAAACAATGGGATAGAGATATCATGACATTTCAGCATTGAAAAATTATTTTTGAAAGATATAGTCTCATAACTAAGTCGGTGTGTGCAAACAAATTTCGAAACGCGGGGTGAGCCCGTTATGAAAACTTGTTTGCACATACCATTGCAGTTATCAAGGACCATTACATACAATACTTACATTTTTTTACTCCTTACCTTTACTTCAAATGCGATTTATATTTTAAAAATCACGTCCATTGTATTATCCTTGGGGTATGTTGCAATTAATTGAAGAATTATTTTTTGCTTTAAGCCTTTGCTTAATGTGAGCTTGTTATTTTTTGATCATTTTCACTTATAACGTTGAATTTTTCACGGTGTTAAACATTTGTGATGATAACAAACAAGTGTATAATTCAACCTTATGCCTTTCAGTGTTTTGTGTTTTGTATATTAAACATTATTTACAATTTATAAGCAAAGTACAAATGGTATATAAAAATTTTTTATGTATGAATGAGATCTCATAAATAGTCAACAAGGTGAAATCAAAAATTGATTTGGTAAAAATTTAATGTCATTTTACTTTTTTTTTAACCTCATTGTAATATTTACATTGTATAAATTTTGCTGTTATATGTATGCTCTCGATATTCAGATTTTTTGTATCTTGTTTAACGTTCCTCATAAGAAATTCAGTAATTGATTTTTAGGTCACCTGAGTAAACTCAGGTGACCTATTGCTATCTGTTTTCGTCCGTCGTAGTGCGATTTCCGTTAACATTTGAACATTTTCAGCTTCTTCTCTGCAACAACTGAACTAATTTCAACCAAATTTGGCACAAAGCATCTATGGGTGAAGGGGAACAAAAAAAATTGTGAATTTCATGTTCCATGCCCCCCCCCCCCCCCCCTGGGGCCTGAGGGTGGGTAAAAACCACTGAAATTAATGCAATTCTTCTTTTACTCCTGGACATCAAGCAGTCAAACTGTTTGCATGATTGTAATCAGCATTGAGTCCTCTACCAAAATTGGGAAATTTCTGGCCCCAGGATCAGGGGTTCTAGTGCTAGGGCGGGGCTAAATGAGTCTAGTGAAAATGCATTCTTTCTTTGAAATCTTCTTCTCTGCTACTGGGTATTAAATAAAACATTTTCTATATTGTTAACTTGTTAAACTGTCCAAGGTGATGGGTATGTACTTGCTATGATTACGTAACACACCTGATTGTACAGAGAGTGAGGGATGAAAACAATAGCTGTATTGTTTAATTAACTTAATATACACTGCCAGGTAAATTAAGATTTAAATGATAGCTTACTTGATTCCTGACATACTTACTATGTAAAGTTTTATGAGTATAGATGTCCTTAACTGATGAAGAATGTAATTAAAACATTCTCTCAAAAATACAGGCCAAATGGTGGTAAATACTCTAAAGTAGTAGGCACAAGCAGAAGCATGTAGATATGCGAATTGTGAAGTTAGTGTTCAATTTTGTACAGTCCAGTAATATAAATTTTTGTGACAGCCAGGTTTAAAGAGACACTTAAACGAAAATTTTTTTGTGAACAACAGTGGAAATCAGCTTGTATGAAACTGAGATTGGGGAACATCAAAAAACAAGAGAAAAACAGGCCACGAATCTATATCTGTTTAATCCTACAATTATTGAACCAACAATGAAAAGCAGCAAAGAGTAAATAGAAATAATTCATAGAAATATGAGGGATTCAAAGATGGCAAATGTATGAAAAAGATAAAAATTCGTAATCCCTGTACCAAAAATGATTCCGCCTGCAGTGCGTCTAGTGAGATTATCATTTCATCAGAAAATTTTTATTAATAAACTTCATGAGATGTTCTCAAAGAATTTATTTGCATCAGGATATAACATATGTATCTTTTTGCACTGGATTTGTCATTTCTAAATTTAAAGATGATTAACTGTAGAAACATTTCAGATACATTTGTATGACATAAATGCATATTAAATAAAAAAATTATTTGCTTGTTATCATTGCTAATGAAGTTCAAAAAAAAATTTTGCATTCATGTATTGTTTTCAACATTTAAAACCTGTACATTAAGTTACCTTTGAATTTTTTTATCACGTTGGTAATAACTGTGGATTAAGTTACGAACTAAGAGGTTTTATAATACATGTACGTATTCAGGTGATTTTATGTAGCAGCGTTAAATATCCAAATCTATATAACGAATTTGATCTCTTTTATATCCCCAAAAAAAATCTTAAGTTAAACCCTACCAAAATAAGTAATTTAACAGTGCAAAAATACACGTTTCAGTTCCTCAAGTTCATAGATTTAAATAAATAATTGGGGTCAGCATCTTTTTTTTTTTTTTTTTTTTTTTTTACAAAAAATTAAATTTACCATGTCATTCTTTTTCGACAATGAAAGTTAGAGTTATAGATAAAGACTTAACCACCTGCACACAAACAGTCTGTCACTTAGTAAACCTTTAGGTCGACAACCAGGAGTTTAATAAGAACTCACACTACAAGCCTTTCACTATGGATGTTATGGCAATGTTGATACTGGTTGGCAAGTTCCCAGTCCACAGCATAACAAATAAAAAAAAGTGATATGACCTATCTACTATGCTATATAATGTACTAAAACACAAAAGATAGCATAACAAAAATGTTTAAAGTATCAAGATACTAAACTTTATAAGGAAGGAAATTCTTGCACCCCCCATCTGATTTTTATTTCCCTAAATGCATCGTACTCTATTCCATTCTATTTACAAAGGTTTTATTTTTAAAGTACCGGTATGTAGATTTTATTTTAGCCATGATTCTCAGGCTTTTAATAAAATAGAAAGATATTATTTGATCTTTTATTGCAGAAAATAGCTTTGAGAATATATAGCCTTCTATTTAAAAAAAGGAAGTTGAAGATAAAGAACAGAGGTTTATGTCAAAATCATTCTATAAATACAAATTTGTGAAAGGGTTTCAAAACGAAAGATTTCAGAGGTTCATTGGCGCCCAGCAGGTTTTAGCCATCCGTCTCTGATGACCTGTCATGGCCTCCCTCTGAGGCCTATGCATTCATCAGTTAGTGGAAGCATTTCTCTGATCTGAAATTAAGTATATATCAAAAGCCTAACATTTAGTGTGGAAACAGCTTATCTGTCAATATATGCGATTCCATATATAATATTTTTACTCAGATTTTTATTACATGTTATCAAATTTTAACAGGAGTTTCAAATTTATGTAAGAATTTTTGAAATAAGGCGACTTATAATTAGATTTTGACATTTTATACTTAAGCTTAGAGATTTTAATGTAAAAACAAAGAATTACAAGTGTACAAAGTTAACAAGATGCTCTCAAAAAGTCTTTATGACTAAAACATATATTTTGTTATCACGAAATGTACAATTTTAGTTGTAAGAAGAATACACCTTGTTAAATGATAGAGTATCTTGTACATGCAAACCATGTTATCTTGGAGTTCATTGTTTTATTATTAAAAGGGTTAAGTTTATAATTCATCTATTTTAATAGATCACTTTAAGTTTAATTTTTTACTCTTTATCATGTAAAAATTAGTTGACTTTATTAGTTATTCTTCAAGACAAATAACAATAAATACTGTGAATCACTTATTTTCGCGGGGGGGGGTCATTTTCGTTGTTTTCGAGGTATGGAGAGACACATGAATTTATGACTACCACGAAAAATAAAAATCAGTATGCATAATACTAAACAGTTTCCATCCAAGAATTCAAATCGCCACAAACCAATATTTTTTTTTCCTCAAACCTCGAAATTTGACTCCAAAATTTGATTTTACAGGAAAGAAAGGTTAATCCTCTTATAAGATGTTGGATCACCGTACTTGTTCCTTGTCTTTTATTTCACAAAGCTTAGATGTTGAATTACACATGGAGCATATTATCATGGTTCTAGGAATCTTTGCCAGTATGTACAAAACAGACAAATAGATTTCATTAATTCAAGAAAGTATGGAAAACCGTAATACACCCCCCTCCCCATATGTTTTGGTATAATTACATATATACCAATTATGCTCATCCAACAATAAAAATCTATAGATGTGCAGTTAACTTTTCTAAACTATCTCTGTTTATAACATTTTCGGCAATATATTTCTATTACTCTTAGAAACATTTCTTAAATGCACTTCACTCAATGATGCATAACAATTAGATCCCCTAAATGAAACATATGGCAACAAACAGTATTCAAGATCAAAATTTTATAAAACAATACAAAATGGTAGCAGAGCAAACACATACCTCCAAAACATTTCAGATGGGATCAGGTGCCATGGAGGAGCGAACATTCCCTGTGAACCCGTCACGCCCAGCATGTTCCTTGCATGATCGGGAAATAACGGAAAAATCCTTATAAATTCAGTGAATGAATAATGGACTAACAATTAGTATGAAAATCGTCAGTTATCAATTGATCCAATTGAAAAATATGGGAGATAACGAACAGATTTCAAGATTAAAAGTTCATAAAAGAATACAAAACGGAGTTAGCTAGGTAAAGGAATGACGTACCAAGGCATATCTAGTTCTTAACTGCAGAGTTAGGGAAATCGATTAGGACGTCATGGGGAAACTGCAAAAATGAAGTTCGGCAAATAAATAATAATTTTCTTTTTCATGCACGCTTACATTCAGTGATTTTTATAATTATTTGTTTTTTTTCCAGTAATTTTACATAATTTCAATGCGTATATCGTGTATTGGAGGTGAAGTTTATTGAAAGACGGCTAAATTTTATATAATTTTCGGGCATGGAGAAATTGCTCCCATGGCAAGCACTCCAGCAGTATTCAAAATCAAAAGTCCATAAAAGAATACAAAACAGGGGCAGAGCAAACACAGACCTTCAAAAAACATCAGAGATGGATCAGGTACCATATAGAGGAGTAAGCATTCCCTGTCAGACTGGTCGCCTCCGCCGTGTGTTCCTTGTCATGATCGGAAAATAATGTACCAGTAACGGAAAATCCGTCGTCAATTCAGTGTATAAATAATGTACTAATACTGAAGAATTAGAATAAAATACGTCAGTCAGTATTTGACTCAATATAAATTGTATTTCCTGACAAAGTTATTGTACACTGTATCGACCATAGAACTTACGAATTGATGACTTAAAACGAAACTGCTGATAATTTTGATTGATTTATTTAATTTCTTTATCAATAATTTACTATAGCGTAGAAGACAATTTGGAGCTGATAAAAAGTTGTTCAAAGAGAAAATGCATTTTTCAAAGACACTGTTGTATTTTGGAGGCACTGTGTTCTCGAAAATGATTCGAAAATTCTTATTTAGGTTATCAAAAAGCTCCAAAATACGCCTCCATTACCTTTCATATGCATATACAGTGTATTTACATGCACGGAATATTTTTCCTCAATTTCTTTTGAAGACCATTTCCGTTAATGAGTCTATGAGCTACACTTAGCAAACCATCTGTATATATTTCATGAACAATGGCTGTTCCATTAGTTATGCATAGACTAACAAATACGTCTATAATACAATATTTTACATTATTTTATTAAATTTTGCTTTGAATGTTTTCTCAAAAGATGTAAATGATGACCGTCAAGCGAAAACCAGGCTTAAGTGCATTGTGACGTTATCGAGAAAACTAGCGCTAAAGTTGACGTCATAAATGTTTGCCGTATTTTGCAAATAAATGCAGTGTGAAAACACGTCATTAATAAATTTCTTTATTAATCAAATACATTGGCTAGACAACATATGAGTAGTATGAGTAGTCTTCAGTGTATAAATAAAAGCCTACTGTTTTAGTATTTAAAAAATTAACGATTATCAAACAGAAGGTGAAACTCTTTCGAAGTAGCCAATGCACGATCCTCCCCCTATTTTCATTCTTATTTGCTGCCAAAACACATATATGGGAAGATCGCATATTATCTTGCCGGGGCAGTAACAAAAAGAACATAAATCTACTCATATTCAGCATGAATTTTTGTTACTATTTATTAAGACTTTCCATATTTATGATAAAAAGCATAGATAATCTAATCAAAGTGTAAAGCCAATGTGTAAGATTTTATACAGAGATGTTGATTTATATTTGCGTACCCATCCCCCCTCAAAAAAAAAACAATTAAAAAAGCAAGTTTGAAAGAAATGGGAAGGGGTTCAAATGAATATAATTTATCAGTGTATACTAGTAATTTAATTTTGAAAACAAAAGCTACATTTATTATCCTTTTATCCTCGGTACAATGTGGGCAGTTTATACTATAACAAATGAAATGTCCGTTTTGTTTTGCCTTGTTATTGCTCCCCCCCCTCCCCCCCCCCCAAAAATGTGCCTGAAATGAAATAATCTACGCGGATGTTAGCATGATAGCGTACCGCTATTGAAGGGAAGTAACCTGCAATGTAATCATTTTTTGTTACCTGGCAACAGGAGGCCTTAGTATTCACCACTTCCTCCAAAGATTTTTTGTATCGGTGTGTATTTTACTTGCATGTTTATCGATATTTAGAGGGAAAAGTAGAAACTGTTGAATTATTCATTCTATAAAATAATTGATAAAAAAAGAGTTTAAAACAAATTCATATTTTTTAAAATTTTTAATATGTTCATACTCTGAAAGAAATCATTATAATATTGCAACATTATGAATTCTCCGATCAGTCAATCAAAGACAAACATGACCTACATGTTTTGGAAAAAAGATGAGAAATCATCATGAAAAAAAATTTAGACACTAGCTTTTATGGAAAAAATAAACATGGTTTTAAGGTGGTATAAGCTACTTTTTGGTCATAGGTCATAGAAATAAAATTGATTAATATAAAAAAACACTTGAAACTGATGTAATATATAGTCTGTATGTGGCTTATAACTCTTTTTTTTTAATGCGTCATTTAATTAACATGAACGTTCTTTAATTACACAACTATACATTGAAAAACATCTTGAAGTTCGCATACTTTTTGAATTGTGGTTATTTTCCTGTTCTTGCAACCACAGCAAAAGAAGTTTATTCCAGTATTTTGTCTCACTTATCCAGCGACGACATGCAGTAAGATCCACACCATTCAAGGGTATTTGTGCAACCCGGCTCTTTCAATAGATTTACGACAGCTGTATTATGCACTGGACTATACTTATGGGATTTCAATTACACACCACGTACATGTACATCGTAACATTTAGGCCAAAGACTAACTGTGTTTTGGAGTCTAAATTTGGCCATGCATGGTACTCAGTACATAATTCTCTCTCTCTCTCTCTCTCTCTCTCTCTCTCTCTCTCTCTCTCTCTCTCTCTCTGTGTGTGTGTGTCTCTAAGGAATTGTTTTAATGCTTCCATTTTTGCACGAATCGTCTCATGTCACTCGAGATCCGCATAATATATGTTCAAAATTAATGTGCGAGGATCCTTTATTTAAGTCATTGTGTCCGATGCTGTATTTATAGGAACACTTCTTAGATTCTAGAGGCGAATTCAGATATGTTTTAAAAGAGAACTTCTGAGATTGCTTCAGATCTGATTTCTTTTTAAATTAATAAAAAAATGTATGTCACACCAGGAGGAGGGGTACACGAAACTGCTACTTAAAAGAGAAAGCAGCAGTACCCCTCCCTCATGACTGCAGTCATCGTCTACCTGGTGAAATTCTACTTTAACAAAAAAAACTTCATCCTGTGCAGAAATCTTTATCCGGATAATTATTTTTTTCCTTCTATCTTCAATATATTGCCGCAGCCACACTGTATAAAATTACGAACTCTTCTGGACCTGGTGATTCTATATTTGACTAAACAGAAACAAATACACTGGTAATGTCTAGTGCCGTTCAACCAGACACTCGGCTGTCTCCGTTATTCTCCGATCAGCTGTAGTCTCGTTCAACCAGACACTCGACTGTCTCCGTAAATCTCCGATCAGCTAGCATCTGCTGGTCGGACATTTACGGAGACAGCCGTGTGTCTTTTTGAACGAGACTATGGTAGGCCAGGTTTTAATTTAATATCGTCTACAATCAAGCAGGAAAAACACATTGTAATTTTTTTCTCAATAATTGATTCTTTTCATAAAACAGATATTTCTTTATTATGCATGGGTACTTGTTTTCAATCAAAAACTTTCCTCCATCCACAAGTCCTGTACCTCGGCTTGATAAAAGGTGGTGGATGTTTGACTTCCTTTAATAGGTAAAATATAAAAACAAAGAGAAATCGATTGCTAGAAATGTAAGCTTACTATCCATCACCAGGAACGAAAAGTGCACATTTGCAGCAGATGAGAAGGTGGGGGGGGGGGGTTCTATTCCGTTTTCTGTAAAGTATAGTACCAAAAATTTTTCTGCATGGGTAAAAATTATACTTCAGCGATAGGTATAATATGCATCTTTAATGCAGTGTCTCTTCAACAAATCTTGTTAATCTCCGGTAGGAAAGTGTTGTGGTTGCTTTATAAGGATCATTTGTGCGATGTTATTGAGGGAAAGATGAAATAGAATGTGATCCTAAAACTGTTCGAAAAAAATAAATTCCCAAACAAAAACAGGATTAAAAATCAAACAAACTAACTCACACACACACCCTCGTATGTGAAATAATGCTCTCTCTCTCTCTCTCTCTCTCTCTCTATCTCTCTCTCTCTCTGTCACTCTCTGGAAAATGATGTCGCTATTTACTGAGTACATAATGCCCCTTATTAGCAGACCTATTTTTTTTTTATTCATACAAAGCTACATTCAAAATCTTACATGTATTAGAAAAAGAAAACACCTTCTGTGGCCTTACACATTTAGTTAAATCGACAAATAATATAAATTAACGGTACAATGTACTTTTTTATATATATGTCAACTTGACGTACAGGTACCCTGACCTTGATATTGTTTAATTTTTTCGATCCTAAAATGGCGAACTAAATCTCTGAAATAAAAGAAGCATACAATACATCAATCTGATATTTCTTTTTCTCTTTTTTTTGGGGGGGGGGGGTGTGGGTTGTACATGAAAGTCTCTAGTATCGGATGAATCTAAGATAATACTAAGATTTTCCAAGCATATGCCACATGAAGGGCATTTAGGGCACAATAAACCATCACCCCACCCCACAAAAAACCCCACATCCGACGTGTCTCCTTTTTAAGGGGGGGGGGGGGGTGGGTGGGTTAGAAACCAGATGTTTCTTTTATAATGCTAAAATTATCGATCAAAAAAAAAGGAAAACGAACAAATATTTAAATAAAAATCACATATGAAATGTCATTTGAAGTCCGAGGTGATTTTTCTTGTGCAGTTTTTACAACCCAAGTATGGAAATGTGAGAAGTAAATTAATGATGTTTTCCGATAAAACACAGCGTCATGACATAAAATTTGTAATTTTTCTTTGAAAATTTTAACTTATTTCTAGTCTATGAACAATGACATGTTATATATCATTTGAAAGAGAAGAAAATTTTCTATTAGAATCACTAAAAAACTCAAAATGTCAAATTTTTGACTTAAGGATGGTTTTTGCTTGACGGTCATCAAATGTGAATAATGCTTTTCTTATTTTGTTTGTTAGAAAGGGAATTAATGTCGCAGAAAATAGCATAACCCGCATAATGATTTTTTTTCTGTAACAATGCGACATTCATGCCGGAACCAACAACCAAAACGTTTTTTTTTTTTTTTTGCTTAAATAATTGCCAGACACTGGAACAGCGATGAGTAAATATTGGAAGGTGCACATTATCAACTCAAGTAAGAAGCGATGGATGTTCATAGTTGTCTTCAGAATTTACTGGTCAGTTACTCCATCAGTTCTAGAATAGTTGTTTGAATAAACATTACCAATCTGTAGTGGTTAGACATTTGCATATGTATAATTGTTAGTATTCAAAATTAACATGACTCATTATCAGGTGTCATAACCGCCGTATAGTCCTTGACATAACTGAGAAACAACGGAAATATTCATCGACAATTCAAATCGTAAATAGATAAAATGGCCTTACAAATAGTTGGAAAACGTCAGTCAGCATTTGACTTAATGTAAAATTGTGTTTGCTGACAAAGTCATTGTATCGATCATAGAACAAAGAAATATTAAAATAGATTGTAAGAAAAGTTGGATGTCCTCCATAATGTACCATTTTGACTGTTTAAACGCAATTTTTATGAACAAGATGAAAGCAATCATATTTTTTGTATTTAACAATTAAGATCAGTAATCTTGAACACATTGACCAATTCGACAATGTTTGTATCATATGAACAACAATGAAACAGTTTATGAATTCTTCACTCCAGTTTTCTCACATTCAGACGTCGTATTCATATATTGACGTATGAAGATGTAAATGAGATTTTTAACGGTACGAATAAATGCTTATTTACGGAAGCCCATTTAGGACCTATTAAAAATATTTTTGAATTCGTTATAACGATTTTTAGAATTTGTTATAACGAATTTAATTTGTTATAACAGATTTTTTGGAATTCGTTATAACGAATTTAATTTGTTAAAACAGATTTATTGAATTCGTTATAACGAAATTTAATTTGTTATTATAATAACAGATTCATTGAATTCGTTATAACGAATTCAATTTGTTAGAATATATTGTTAGAATTCATTATGACGAATTTAATTTGTTATAACAGATTCATTGAATTCGTTATAACAATTTAATTTTTTATTACAGATTTGTTGAATTAGTTATAACCAATTCAAGAATTTGGTTATAACGAATTCAACAAATCTGTAATAACAGATTAAATTCGTTATAACGAATTCATTGAAGCTGTTACAACAAATTAAATTCGTTATAACGAATTCAATAAATCTATTATAACAAATTAAATTCGTTATAACGAATTCAATAAGCCTGTAATAGCAAATAAAATTCGTTATAACGAATTTAATGAATCTGTTATAACAAATTAAATTTGTTATAACAAATTCAATAAATCTGTTATAACAAATTAAATTCATTGTAACGAATTCTAAAAATTGTTATAACGAATTCAAAAATATTTTTTGATAGGTCCTAAATGGGCTTCCGTACTTATTTCATAAATCAAGTAGCGGTTTTAAAGTTTATTAATATTTTGGAAATAGAATATATAGATAAACGCAGAGGAACAAGGAAGAAGAAATAATCATAAGTGAGATAGGGTATAAGGAAGTAACAAGATTCAGTATAAAATTCCAAGAGTGTCAAAATATAAAAATAAAACGCTTCCTGTTGTTTTCTTTTATTCTGTCATACATATAGTAGATGAATTGTGACTTGAAAGCTTTTTGCTTTAATTTATGATACATGTACATTGTTGTATACTAAAAAAAGCTTTTGCCTTAATTTATGATACATGTACATTGTTGTATACTAAAATAAGGAAACATTCTATCAAGGAAGCATTCATTTAAAAAAAGATTACCTATAACATGGATATTTTCAAATGGCGTGAGTCTGTCTCTCTCTCTCTCTCTCTCTCTCTCTCTCTCTCTCTCTCTCTAAAAATTACAGCTAGAACATTGATTAACACCTAAATGTTCTTCTAATAGATCGTTTTCTTCATATTTTTTTTTTTGTTTTGTTTTGTTTTTTTTTTTTAGTTTTTCTGGTTATTCTGGTTATTGCTGTCCTGCATTTCATTCATTCAGTCCAGACTTATACGCTACAAAGGTGTGTATTTTTATGCAAAATTTCCTCCACGAACTGTGAAACTAAAATCAAAATTTTCTTTGTGGGATAGTAGATTTTTGAGGCATGGAAATAGTATTGGGTACTCCAGATTTTAATTCGGGTTAGAGAGAGTTTTGGTAGTGATGATAATGAATAATTTTCGTTTTATCTGAGTCATAACTTATTGGGTCTTTTTTCCACCCCGAAAACATTTAACTTTAAGTTTAACCATTATAAAATAAGTTAGTTTACAGTTCACAAAATACTTTTTTTTTGACTCATCAGATCTGAAATATCAAGTAAGATTTTTTTCTAATCATATTTTGTCCGGCGTCTTTCTAATTTTCCGTTTGTAAGTATTTTACATTTTGGACTAACATGTAAACATGTATCATCAGTTATCTCATTATTGAGCCAAATTCATGCAAACTTGGTATCCGCAAGTGTAGGAAGTCCATTTTATACAAATAAAGTATTAGACGCTCCCTCTTACAAGAAGAGATAACATAGATTAAATGAGATTTTGGTGGCAACCCCAAAAATAAAAATTCATGTAAAGTCTTACATAGTCAAGGTTCTTGCTAATTTGTTCAAAATCAGGCCTCTTGGTGGAGATTTGGACCACAATGAGTAGTCTGTTACTTACATAGAAAAAAACTTTTATAAACCTCTTCACAAGAAAAACAAATCCATATATTAAATATATCATATTTATATGCAAGCATCCTCTGTCTCTTGTATTGAAGATTTAACTTTGTTCAAACCACGAAACTTCGGGTAAGCTTGGGTCACAGCAAAGAGACTAAGTTTCTCAAAGGAGTATATTAAGGAACAAGCATGTAAATTCTTTCTAAAACAGTATGATCAGCATAGGCTAATAAAGTCAGCATTATGAATTTCTTAAAATAAATTTGTAATTTTTTTTTAATTTAGTGACTGAAATTAGTTTTTTGTTCGTGTGCCTATACATTCTCATATATTTAAATTCACATTATTTCTGAACTGAGTCTGACATCATGTGTGATATTCTGCCTTTTTCACAATGCAAAATCATAACTTTAAACTCAAGAATAAGATTTAATTAAGCATTGTTTGTAAATTATGAAATTGCATGACCACATTATGTTGCCTTAAAAAGTATTTTTGTAACTGCAAAAAATATAAATTAACATATCTTTAACAATGACAAAAAAAAATAAGAAATAAAATACATCTCTTTCCAAAAATGCAAAAAAAAAAAAAAAAAAAACGGACTGTGTGGTTTTTTTTTTTTAAGATTTCAGGATATCAGACTTATGTTCTCACGCATGTATTCTACTTAAATCTAGAGCTAGTCATCTTTGTAAACAGCTTTTTCTTATTTACTGGATGAGTGATTATTATGATTATTGAAAATATCTATAGTAAAGATTAAATCCTTGGCAAAATTATGTTCAAAATTAGTAGTGTAATGAACATGGGGATAACGAACAGTATTCAAGATCAAAATTCCATAACACAATACAAAATAGGGAAAGAGCAAAAACGGGCCTCCAAAACAACAGAGGTTGGAGCAGGTGCCAAGGGAGGAATGAACATCCTCTGCCAACTGGTTACACCCGTCGTGTGCTCCTTGTCTTTATCATGAAATACCGGAAAATCCATCGTTAATTCAGGGTGCAAATAATGGACTAACAATTGGTATGAAAAACTTCAGTCAGCATTTGACTTAATGGTAAATTGTTTTTACGTTTTGTTGTATGTCCTGTTTAAGGAAAATATGTGTGGACATTCCTATGAAATTTGCGGGAAGGAAACTGGCTTGTGATTTTACGTTACCGGAGGCAAGGAGATTTCTTCAGGGAGGTAAGTTCATTCATATCTTAATATACTTGTGAAATGCAACAGTTCTTAAAAGTTATTTTTTTCTCTATACATGTATATATAGTACACCTGCAATGTAATTATTCTTTTTTTTTCCTCTATACATGTATATATACTGACACGCAAAAGAAACGCAACACCCCAATTTGGGGGAAATAATTATGTAAAGTAAAGAATTTTGTATTTTAAAATTTTGGATATCTTCAATTTTGGTAAATATCGCTAATTTAACGGTTGAACGATTTTCGTACCATAACCGGAAGTCAAGTTTGAGTCTGCTTAATAGAAATCAAAAATGGCATGTTTAACGAAACATTTGGCAATATTATGGGAGTTTTAAGGGTTTATACTGTTCATCTTAAGTAAAGCAGCAATATTTCAAAAAATAAAATCTCCTTTCGTTTCCCGTTACGATGCTAAGGCTTCTCGAAAATGGCTTAAGTAAGCATTTCCATTGCACTAACTGGAAAATCTCAACGTAAAGGTGATGGAGAGTTGATGATGCAAAAATACACTGCATTACGCCTCAACGGGGTCTTGTGTATCATATATGCATAAATGATAGTCCTTGGACCGGAAGTTCAAGGGTTACTACAATGCACTAAGTTAAGAAAATTCGACCTAATCATCTTTAAAAAACAGGCTTTTAAAAAGTCAAAAAATAACTCCTTCGCTCAGATCTCGATATTGATTAACCTATTGTATCTAAAAATTAAGCTGTAATTGTTTTTTAGGACAGTCTTGCACGTTGTAATTAAGTGCCTGGGAAGGGGTGTTTTAAAGGTCATATGTTACTTACTAAAGTTAAAAGATAAACATTTGACAATTTTATCAAATCTCTGATGTTCTGAAAAGTAAGTTTAGCCTTATTGTATTCTTTTTAAAAATCATTCGATAAAAAATTCAAACATTTGTAGATTACTGCTTGTTGCGTTTCTTGTGCGTGTCAGTATAAAAGTATACCTAATTCATTTTCAACAGAAACTGTAGGTATACTTTTCTTCAACATAAATTTTGTCTTAAACATTCAAAATTTTTTGTGATACTGATGATTGACAAGCGTGTATTTCTTGGTCATGAACAGTCCATGTGTAAGCTGGCGATTTACACTTGGTTAATAAATATAAAGAATTGTTACCTAAAGATCTCATTCTGCAATATAACTTAAAATTTCAGTAATTTAAATAAAGAGTATGATATCTATTAAACAAGTTATTTATAATTGATACCGATCTAGTTTTCTACAAAGTGAATGATTAAAAATTTTAGGATTTTTAACCTTTTAACGGGGGGAATCTAGGATGGGGGAATGGAATTCGTTTTCCTCATAAAATTCTTATATTTTCCTCATAATTTTACGCAGTAGCCTAATTATGATTTAGAAGATGATTGTTGGTGTAAAAGCCGTAGAAATAGAATATAATTTCAGGATTTTCATTTTCATCCGGAAAGAGGTAAAAAAGAATTTTTTCTTTCCTTTAAAGTATCAAAATGGACTCTTCTCACAATTTAAACATACACAATACACAAATCATATTTTTAATGATGAATTTTAGGTTCCCAAAAATATACAATAATTATTACTTTTTTGAAACTTTCATTTTTTAGAACACGGGAAAAAACAAAAAAAATCTAAAACTTTTTCTCTACCAAAACAATAGTTTTCAGAACCCCACATTTTAACATATTTAAAACCAAACGAAACTTTAAAAAAAAACAAGGTATAATACTGATGAAATACGCCTCAAACAGTCTAATAATTTTACATATGGAAAGTACTCGGCATATGCTGTGGTTTCATCAATATTCGTTGAGCACCAATTTTCGAAGATTTCGATGTTCAGCAGATCCACCAAATTTTAATATTCATTGAATTAAGATATATGTTATTCTTTAGTCTAGGCAATGCTTTTGCCCATGAACTTACATATCCTTGAAAACGTCTGTTTTACAAAATCTACGAAAATTGATGCCAACGAAAACTTGAAACCACAGTATCTATTACATACATGGTAATGTCCCACCTGTACATTTACGCGCTACGAAATTCTCCTCCTCAACATACATTTTAAAAGGAAGCTTTCATATCTGAAATTTATATACATACGAAACATCTAGATCTGATTTAAGTTCATGCAATATACAGGTGTATAAATTTGTTATGAGGCAATTGCAAATAAAATGAGAAATATTTGATGGAAATCTGTTAAAAAAAAATCAGAACATAACAAAGGTTTAGAGCTCTAAATCTGTCTTGTATCTCTAATTTTTGATGATCATTAGAATATATATATTTGTAAAAATGGGGAGAGAATGTAAATGTTTTGTTGCAACTGTCCATGTGCCTTGAACATACCCATGATATGAAGACGTGATTTTTATGCCTCCGTAAACAAAGTTTCATGGGTATATAGTTTTTTGTCGTTTCCGTCCGACTTTTGATTCAGTAAACTATGCCTTACATATTTCACATCTGATTTTCTTGTGACAAGACCTTTCTTTGGGAACACCAAATCTGATCTTTTGCCCTTGATATTGGAGTTTTGACTCAATTTTACAAAAAATATCCCAACTTTTTACTTCGGTCATATCTTTTGAACAGTTGATACCAGGACTTTTATTTTTCCCTAATGTATTTGTTGTGGCAAGACCTTTTATAGAGTACCAACAACTTTGATCTTTTGACCATGACCTTAAAGATTTCCATACTTATGAAAAAAAACTTTAACCTAAACCTTGGCCATAACTTTTGATTGTTAAGGGCAAGAGATTTCATACTTCAGATATATAAGTTTTGTGAACAGACCTTTTTTTGGATACCAAGAATTTTTAAAACTACGTACATAATATACAAATTATGGAGCATCAATAAACATACATGTTATTATGTTCTTCATTTCTACATAAACAACTCCAGAAATAGGACATAAAAACCACTGTGGCTAAACAAGAGATTTATTGGATAAGAGTTCAATTAAATTGTGCGATGTTTCATCACTTTACAAGTTAATATCTGGAAATATCCAATTACATTATTTCCAAATTTCAAAATGCTTTAGAACAATGAAACCTTTTACAGTTCTATAGTCCCTAAAACGTTCTACTTTCCAACCTGAAGGGTGAAAGAACGGTGAAGAAGAGAGGGAACGGTTAATGAACGATGTGCGAACGCTGAACGCAACTTGGTGAACGATGTGTGAACGGTGAGTGAACGCAAACCGAACGGAGCGCAAACTGAACGGTGAACGCAAGATTAACAATTTCTTAGGAATGCCTCCGATCTTTTCCTTGCGTTGAAATTATTCTATGATTCAACAATTCTAATTTCAGGTGCAAAGTATTTTTAAACAATAGATAAATAAATAATAAAAACTTTTTTTTCTGCACATACATATGTTTTAAGTCGATATTTTAATAACATGTTTTTAATTGCCGTAAAACATGAGTATTTGTTACCGAACGCTTGTAGTATAAATATAAAATAAAACTACACGTACATATATAGTAAATATGCTTATTCTTTTAACTAATAAAATAATGTGGACTGTAGCAGATAAAACTACTACTTATAAATAATTAATTACATCTACCCGGTTGGAACAACCATACATGTACTTCCGTGCCAAGGCGATTCTGAGTAAAATAACGGATTTATTTTTATTTACAAATGTCTGTTGACGTATTGCATAAATTGCCGATTTTAAAATTCTAATGCAAAATATTAAAACTTTATGTGTCATTTTATTTTTTATGATGATTATTTTAGCTAACTTCTAGGTGGCTAAAAATTCGCTCTTGTGTACAACTTGACCTATGACTTTTACAAGAGAAATATTTCATAAATTATTGAAAAAAACTGAAATAAAAAAAATTTTATATTGAAAACTATATTGCAAATATATAGAAAAGATAATATAGAGATTTTTTCATCAACGTACTTATTTTTCTTGAAATGAAATTTTATAATTCCACTAGAATCACGCATGTGAGGAGGACATTTTCAACCATGTCAAAATAAAAGACTAATATACGGCGATGATACCTTATATACAGAATATTTTTATTTACTACTGTTTAGGAAGGTTAGAATTTACATACAAAAGTATTTAAATGCACATTATGTCTCAAATAAAAGAAAAAAATGAATTTTATTTCTCCTCATATTTTGAACATAACGTCTGTCAGTCTCAATACTACGATGACCGATATGAGCCGTCAAAATACAAGTAAGAGTAGCTCTATTATGTGCGTAGAATCAATGGCAAAACACAAGAAGTAGTAATAGTAATTTGTACATGTACAAATCTTGAGACAAAATACACTCGAGACTACTTAACATTCCTTAGATTTACTGGGAAGATTAACTGTAAACTTAGAAGGAACAAAATCAAAAACATGTGTATCTGATTTTTCTTCTATTTTGTTAAATAAATGTTGTGTACCTTACTTCAATTGATCACAAAATGCAGCGAGTTTTTTTTTTTTTTTTATTTTCGTCTTTGATCTAATCAAATATTTTGCAAGTTTCTCTAATAAAATTATCTGGGTTTTTTTGATTTTAAATTTCACGACAACAAAATCTTAACCTTCATTCATAAGCCCCAGGACGCTGGTTAAAAATTCCAGAAAAAAGGGGATCTGTATCTTAATTATCTCTTTTGCCACTAGATGAGAATCTGCTTCTTGATGATTTAATTTGATATTAAATTTCCACAATTTTTGGCTGTGTTGGCTATGCACATGTATGTACCGTGTTTTGATTATATTTTTTGAAGAAACTAACATGTAACTCTTTATTTTAAACCCCACCCTAAAAACAAATCCTTTGTACTCTTGGAAATCCTGCAAATCTATTTAATTTTATGGCTTCAGTAGTTTTGAAATGTGTTTATTTTTTTATTTGAACTGGGGGTACATTTTCAAAGAAAAAAGGAAGTAAAACAAAGATGATATTTACCACAACCTTAGATCTTTCCATATGTGTGTGTCAATCTTTGCTTGAGAGTTTGTATGGGGGGGGGGGGGGTTAGAGGGACACAAACCTAGAACCTCCTTTCAAAAATGGTTGGATCCTCCCCTGTTTCATACGGTACTTTACTTGCCCTCATTCCATATGCCAATGCTTTTAATGTTATTTAACAGCAACACTGATTTTACTTTTACATACATGTATTTTGTAGCATCTAATCTTTTGGGTTTTTCCATCATTTAATTAAGGCATATTTTATGAGAGTCGTTATTCAGATTTCATAGTAAATGAGCTGTATTTTATGTTAAACATTATGTATTTCCTCATTCTATTTTTTTCGTCGTTCCGAGAAAAAAAATATGGAACATGATGGAAACGACAGAGCATAATATTAAAAATAAACACATTTCTTGCACATATCATCAAGCAACAGATTTTCATCGGGCTGGAAAAGAACTAATAAAAATGCAGCTTCATTGTTTCTTAAATCTTTTAATAGTATTTTGGGTCCTACGAATGAAGATTAATAATTTTGTTGTCGTGAAAGTTAAAATTAAAAAAACCATGCAGAGACTACAATTAAAAGGAACACAGAGGGATCAAAGGCGAAAATAAAAACAATCTTGCTGAATTATTTTAATCAACTGAAGTAAGGTGACACCATTTATTAAACAACTAAAAATAGGGGAAAAAAATAAAGGAAAAAATCAGAAACACATGTTTTTGATTTGCCCCTTTTTAAGTTTACAGATAATCTTCCCAAAAAATCTAAAGAATGTTAAGTAGTCTCGAGTGTATTTTGTCTCAAGATTTGTACATGTACAAATTACTATTACTACTTATTGTGTTTGGCCATTGATTCTATGTACATGATAGAGCTACTCTTACTTGTATTTTGACGGCTCATATCGGCCATCGTACAATACACATGGTAAATTGCTATAAAATGGGACATCGCTTATGCAAACTCTCTTAATTTTCTTGTCTACTGGTAGAAAGTTTACTTTTTCATCAATTAAGTGGTCACAGATTCAACAGAAAAACGAGTTTGCTGAGAAATTAACAAATCTGTGAGATGCTTCCTGTGTCTGTCATGACAAGTTGGCGTTACGTGCAAATTTAGGAATTGAGCTCGGAGACGCTTCTTCTCAGGCATTTGACTTAGGTCATGAATATTTAAAACTTCTCCGGTGTTCTATGCAAATGTGTTTATATTTCTATCGGAAGAGCTACCGAGAGATTCCGAGAAGCCACGAAAGCTTGTCTGTCCAAGTGTTACGTTACAAAAAGTATGTTAAGTTCAGAAAACTATAAGTCGTCTTTATCTTAGATTTTATACACATATCATCAAATATTGTCAACTAGTAGATGCATTTTGTACATTTTATTCAAATTATGAACTTGCACGCTCTTCATATTATAGATAAACACTTCAAATTTGGAATTTCTTACAAAACTTACCGATTGACAGACATTGCCCGAATATTATCGTAACGATGACGGACAAACCGAATGTCTGTCCATGTTACATAAATCAAACAGATGCATTCAGATTTAAATATTCATTGAATTTAAACTAAAAAGATATTTAATTCAGACATTTTATTGTATTATAAGGCTGAATTTGTCTTTATAACTCATACTATACAGTTTTATAGTTATTTTCTTGCAGTTTTTAAAACGTGTCTGTCAGGGTTACGTGCGTCCGTCCATGTTACGTTATAGTTTTTTCTATATGAAATAATATTATTTTTAAAATTTCATTAGTATTTTCATAAATAATATTACTTTCTGTTTTCCAATTTCTAAGAATAAAAGATAAGCTTAAAATAAAAAAAAAATATTCGCTCGTTTCAAACGGGTATTGCTCAAGAAATAACGTAAAATGACAGACATGGTTGTTGCAAATCGTTTGGCATATATGTATCTTAGAGAAATTCAAATTTAAAATTAATAAGGAATCAGAATTTGAATAATATCAATTTTATAAGATAACAATTACCTTTTTGCTGAAATAATGAAGTTTAAAGTTGACTTGGCTGGCTAAGTAAAGGAGTCTGTCAGTGTTACGTTCGTCAGTTTTTGCATCAAAAGTAGCCTAAAAATCGTTTTTTTCTTCTACGTCAGAACAATTTTTAACATTGTTTAAGAAATTTATTTTTTTTATAAATTATTTATATTGCTAAACATCAGAAATGTAATTTAATCATGTCATAATATATTGTACATGTCTGCCATGTTACGTTATATGTCTGTCATATGTTATGTTACACACATTTGAAACATTAATGAAATATTTATTTATGACTTAATTTTCTATATATTCAAACATTCTTTTACCCTATTCAAAGTGGAAACTTCAAATACATATAAAAAATTGAAGAAAAATGCGAGTGTACAGAATTCTTTATTTGTGCCTCCAGATGTACGCAAGAGCGAATTTAGAGCAAGATGTACCTGGAAATATTTCCCGGCCGTGATTGTACGCAGACAAGATGACAGAAAGAGGCAATCAAATTATTTGTAATAGATTAAATTTTCAAAACTAAATAAGTGATGTGCTGACATATATTTTATTAAACAGAAAGATGTAGAGAGAGAGAGAGAGAGAGAGAGAGAGAGAGAGAGAGAGAGAAAGAGAGAGAGAGAGAGAGAGAGGGGGATACCCTTTCATTCTCAGATATTTGTTGAATCAAATAAAAATTCAAATTCTTTTTTCCTAAATATTTCAAATAGTAAAAGTAATGAATTTTTTAAGATTTAACAAATCCATTTGACAGTATTCATCGTCTTTTATTTTCAATCTTCAAGTTCACTTGGTTTACCAGATCCACGAGCTTGTCCTGTCAAATAGAAATCATTCGACGCAGTGGAGGTGTGGAAATCTCGTTTTACCGAACATGCCGAAGGCAAAAAGTCACTTAGTATTTCCAAGAAGTTTTAATATTTTTTTTCTATCACTTCTAGATCTGATTTACGAATTTCTCAGAAAAAATAAATAAAAAATGGGAATATATACTTGGAAGGATTAAATTTGAAATAGAATTTGATACATGTTCCCTGCCAATTAAAAATACAACTTTCGGCACATGTATATTTTGTACGGCGCCGCTGGAGGGCCAGGTAAAAAAAAAAATTTTTATTTGTTCGGACAATATAGAAATTCGTTCGGACGAATTAGTTATTTGTTGGACAATTAGATATTGTTGGACAATTGAAATTCGTTCGACGAATAGTTATTTGTTCGTACGAATTAGATATTCGTTCGGACGAATTAGAAATTCGTTCGGACGAATTAGATATTCGTTCGGTCGAATTAGTTATTTGTTCGGACGAATTAGATATTCGTTCGGACAAATTAGAAATTTGTTTGGACAAATTAGAAATTTGTTCGGACAAATTAGAAATTCGTTCGGACAAATAAGTTATTTGTTCGGACAAATTAGATATTTGTTCGGACAAATTAGATATTCGTTCGGACGAATAAAATATTCGTTCGGACGAATTAGTTATTTGTTCGGACAAATTAGATATTTGTTCGGACGAATTAGAAATTCGTTCGGAAGAATTAGAAATTTGTTCGGACAAATTAGAAATTCGTTCGGACGTATTAGGTATTTGTATGGACAAATTAGAGAAAATGTGAACAACTGTAAGGACATCGCAATTAATGTGCGATTTGCACCAAGTCGTTTCATTTTATTTTGATTATTTGCAAAATAACTTTAATGAATTACATTATCAATAAATATTTTGAAGATAAGTCGTTTTAATGTTGATCTATTTCTTATAATTTTTACGTACATATTCACTACCCTGCATTTATTAATTATGACATGTAAATGATTTTTGAAATACATTTCTGATAACATATGTCGCCGATATGTGGCTGAAATATTGCCGATTCGGCGTAAAACATTCAATCAATCAATCTGGTACATATGCGGTGTATAAAATGAAAAAAGGTCCTCATTGAGTTTTTAATTAAATTATCCTGTTTGTGAATTAAGAAAATTTCACAAAAATCTTATGAGTGTGTCAGGGATGGGAGTGAAAAGATGTTTGGTAAGAAGTAACCGACCCTTTGAATTACTATAGTGGGCTCTCAGATAATATACTTTCAGAATGGCAGACTTTAGGTCAATAATATATACCGGTATAGAACCATTATTTCCGAATATTTACACTCAACATACCCGACTTTAATAGCACGTCTAGTTGCAACGTGTGTATGTCATGGTCCAAAGAGCTATTTATGTTTTAAAAAAGGGATTTTCCTCCTGAATAAAAAAATTTTATATCACTCTTTAAAAGATAATTTGTGCAAACATCTAATTTGTCCGAACAAATATCAACCCGCCCGAACAAATAACTACCCAGATAGCATGACTATGTTGGGCCAACATTTGTTAAAGGTTGTATGGTTGGCTTTGGGGAACAACTTTGGGCCATTGTTGGACCAATGTTCCAAGTAACCTTTACCATGAGGGAAATTCCCTATGTTAGCCCAATGTTGGTACAACGTAAGCAATTTCCCCTTTCCCTTTATTTCCAAGGAAGGAAGGATCCTGGTGTTGGCCCAAGTTGGACCAATGTTTAAATATACCCTTAAAGAAAGTGTATTTACAAGTTGGTAGTAGTATGTTGGCCCAACGTTGGCCCATTGTTAGAATAAATTAAAGAAAGTGTTTATCAAGATTTTAGAGTATGGGCCCAGCTTTGGGCCCCATTGTTAGTAATACACCTTTAAAAAAATGTTTTAAAGTTTTTATATATGTTCCCCAACGTTGGCCCATGTTTCAATACACCCTTAAACGAAAATGTCTTATTAAATTGGTAGTATTATGCTGGCCCAACGTTGGCCCGTTGTTTGTAAAACATTTAAAGAAAGTCCCTTTATCAAGTTGGCAGTAGTATGTTGGCTCAACGTTGGCACAATGTTTGTAATACACACAAGTGTTATTTTGTTTAGGTGTTTCAAAAGGGGGTTTTTAATTTTGGGGCCCAACGTTGGCCCAGTTATTATACTGCCAACTAATTGATGGTGTCAATTTTTAATTAGTTGTGAGCTTTACGTTGGGACAACGTTGGAACATTCTGAAATAATTAAGAGGACTTTCTATGTCCATGCTTATTTTGGGATGACTGCTTTTGTTTAGATATGATATTTTCAACATTTTAATTTTGCACATAAGTGATACAGCCCCAAAAGAGTGTTTTTTTTTTTTTAATATTTATTTGAAAAACCCCAATAAGAACATCGTTGGCCAAATCTTACATATGGTTCTTTTATCATGTTGGGTTACCTTGTTTGGGCCAACAATGGCCCAAATGGAATATAATTGATAGCTGGTTATGTAAAACGGTTGGCATTAGTCCTATTTCATAAAACTATTATTATGAGAAAAATATTTTTTTGGGGGATTACATCGGCCCTACGTTGGCCCAATATACCATGAATTTGACTAAGCATCATGGGTAACAAAACCGGGACTTGTAATAATGCGCCATTTTTAATCTGACACAGCGAGCGTAATGAGACTGATACCTTGCATATCGATACTTTGAAAATTTTAATAATATTTTTGCCTCGGTATATCTGAATTAACGTTTAATTTTAAACATATCATGTACATATCTGTTTAAATCAGACATGGGGAAGTGCAGAGGCCAGGTGCTAATGGGTCAACACGCCCCCCAGATAGCATGCTAACACTGGGCCAACGTTGGGCTAATGAAATGGTTACATCGGGCCAATGTTGGCGAATGACATTGACCCAATTTAAGTTTGCTCATGGGCCCAATGTTGAACCGATATGTTTCACCAACGTTGGCCCAATGTAGAGTGTTTTTTTAAAAATATTGGCCCAACTTTGCCAACATTGGCCCAATGAATGCGACATTGTTGGCAAAACGTAAAAAAACATTAGGCCAATGTTAGCAAATGACGTTGGCCCAGTGTATTTTGCTCCTTCCCAATGTTGGCCCATATTTGGACCAACATTGGGCCATGTGTATAAACATTTAATTGTTACAAATATGTATATTAACAGATCTGATCGTCTCTACAATCAGAAATAAATCTAGCCCAATCCCCCCAAAATACAAAATTCTTATAATTTATCAAATCAAAATAAATTATCAGTGATCAAATTTATTGTTTCTATACAAGAAAAAAAATGAAAGTATAAAATAAAAAATGTGTTTTGATACAGTTAAAACAATAAATAATTTGCACCTTATTTAATTGAAATTTGTGTCTATTGAATAAATTTCCCAAAATTTACCATTAATTTACTTATATACACTTAAACGTCGAGTACATATCAAACATTTTGAAAATGTTGAACATGTTGAATTTAAAACAAAATTTATTCAGTACTAAACATAAATTGGGTTTTTCATTTAAAATTTGTTTGTGTAAACAAATTTTAAAACATTTTTTTTATGGGGGAACATTGGATCAAACGTTGTGATGATGATGATCAAGCGTAGAAATGTTATGCATAAATGCCTTCATCACGCAAGCTAATCACTTAAACACACCAAGAAACAAAAAAGACAGTTATTCCTAATTGACAGCTTAAACATAAAGTGATATACTTGTAAATTTAATCATGTTTACTCTTTACTGAGAAAAGTAACAAATGTATTAAGTACCAAATAATTCAATTTAGTGCTACTGGAGATTCTAAAAAGACATTGAAACACAATCAAAAATAGCTAAGGTATGCCAAGGACAGGGATGGGGGGGGAAGAAACGGGCAGAGAAGAAAGAAAAGAAGGGGGAGGAGGGAAAAGACTTGGGAGAGAGAAGAGGAGATTAGAGAGGGATCAGGGAAAGGACAGTGCCTAACTTTTTTTGTAATATAGTGTGACATACCTGTAGTTCTACCCTTTTCCGTGTCTGTTTGTCTGTTACAAACACATGCAGATGCCAGAAACATTTTTTTGTGTAAGTAGTATTATTTTAAAAACAGGAGGGCTTTGTTTATTTGTTAGACGTGCTTATTGATACCTGTAATTTCTAACTTGTGCATAAATTTACATCAGAGAGGGAGTATACAGTCATGTAACCCTACATTTCCCTTTAAGTGAGCATCAACTAGTTCTTTATTAATGTTTTCTTCATGCACTGAGCAATAAAATTATAGTATGTCATAATTTAATTTTATATTTTGATTTCCTTTTCCTCAGTTTTTTTTTTTTTTGATAAATGTAGAGCTACTTACAATGCAATACTTGTTGATGGCAATTCTATGAGATATTGAGAATATTTTCAAACTATCAATCTAGCATATATAGCATATATAGATAGTATTAAAGGGCTTTTACCATTAAACTGTACTACAAAACTAGTATAACCTTATTGATATATTTGTTTGTCAATTTTGAGGACAAGTGGCCTACCAGTGAAAACAAATGAGTTGTCATGATGGAGAGCCAATAAGATACAAACCAACATGGGCCCCAAAAAAGATGTTTTCCTAATATTGAAAAAAAGTGGACCAACAATGGCTCAATGATATCCGTTCGTTGGCCAAAAATAAGCCAACAAGTTGGGCTGATTAAGGGCCGATGAGCAAATTACCTTGGCCCAACATTAATTGCTTACAATGGCCCAACTGTACAAAAATGACGTTTGCCCAACATTGAAAAAATACATTGGCCCAACAGTGGCCCAAAAATTAACTGTTACATTGGCCCAAAAATAAGCCAACAGTTGGTTTGATTAAGGGCCGATAGCAAAAACCGTTGGCCCAAATTAAAGCTTACAATGGCCCAATTTTACAAAATTGACGTTTGCCCAATATTGAAATAAACATTGGCCCAACATTGGCCCAATATTAACTGTTACATTGGCCCAACAAAAACCAAAAAGTTGGGTTTTATTAAGGGCCATGAGCAAATTACCATGGCCCAATGTTAATGCAAACGGTGGCCCAACAAAGGGCATGTTGGCCCCCCAAATGTAATAACATCCTGCTATCTGGGGAATTTGTCCGAACAAAAATAATTTGTCCGAACAAATTTCAAATTTTTCCAACAAATTTCTAATTCGTCTGAACGAATATTTTATTCGTCCGAACAACTAACTAATTCGTCCGCACAAAATTTTAATTTGTCCGACCAAATAACTTATTTGTCCAAAATTTTTTTAAATTTTTCCAACAATTTTAATTTGTCCAACAATATCTAATTTGTCTAACAAATAATAAGTCCAACAAATATCAATTTTTCCGAAAAAATAACTAATTCGTCCAACGAATTCTAATTGTCCGAACAAAAAAGTAATTCGTCCAACAAACAATTCGTCCAACAATTTTTAATTTGTCCGAACAAATAAAAAATTTTTTTACCTGGCCCTCCAGCGGCGCCGTAATTTTGAAATACTATTGTTTAATGACTTGTTTGATGTTCGTTTTAAGACTGATTTTCTTGTGTTAGAGTACAGATTAAATATTAATTAAAATACAATGAAAATACTAACTAAAATTTGATTTTGGGAGAAAAGGAGCCCGGGGAGTGGGGGGTGGGGTGGGTGGGGGGGGGGGGGGGGGTGCTCTTCAACAAACATATATTTAGGTACGGTGAGGGAAGGAATTTTCCCTCTTTTACAATAGACTTAACGTAAAATAGATAATAATTCAAATGTATTACATTTTAAACAGTTGGTCTTTTCTAAAATTTAAAATCACACTATCAATTTATTTAGCTCTAAAGATATTTAATGAACTTAATATCTGCAATACTGTTCATAATTCCCAGACCAATATATACAAGGGTTGTCCGAAAACATAAGCATTCAAAATTATTTAAATAGAGAGAATCTCTGCTACTAAACACGAAAAAATATTAATGAAAAAAATCTGCTTCAGAAATTTTTCACGATACATTGACTGTGACCCGGTTATTATGAAATAAAATGATCATTACAGGTGTGTGTACTTGATCTCGCTGCACTGAGAATTCAAACATTCACGTCTATGACGTCACTGACATCCGACTGCAGGGTAAATAGAAACAAATGTGTGGATTGGGCAACTTCACAATATCTAAATAATGGAAAGATCTATAAAAATTTGATTGATAACAATTTCTTAAATAAAATGTTTAAAAACAGTTTTAAAATTTAGAATAAAATTACTCAAGAACTGTTGATTTTAACAACGTTTAACATGTATATCATCACCGATTATGACGTAATATGTCTTTTTAGTCATGTGACATGTACCCTGTCTCCCCTTAACGAGGCCAGATCTAGTTGAAAATTACGAAAACGGAATGATAAAAAATTTTAATTCTTAAAAATATATTTGTATGTTTTATGCTTAGAAAAAAAAGAATGAAATTTTGTTATTTTACCTTTATTGTAGTCAAATGGGGGCACTGTCAAGATATGGACTATTTGTCGTATTTTTATACACAATTACATGTACATGCTAAAACTCTTCAATAAACAAAGAAATTTACAAAAAAATACATGATGAAAATCTTTGTTCTTCACATATATCATGCAATTTTCATTCTTCTTATAAAAAATGAAAAGAAAATTGGAGGTAGCCTTTATTACAGTGAAAAGGGATATGTCAAAACACAAAATTTGGATTTATTCTATCCAACTACGTATTTTATAGGTCGCAATGGGTTTACATAACACGAACAAACGATTGCAATACTGTATTACTTTCTAAAAAATAAAATAATTCTTACATTATGAAATAATTTTCTGCCATGCTTTATTTTTCCCTTAACACGCGACGTTGTTTTACGTTGAAAAAAGGGGTAGAGGGAGGAAGGGGGTAAAGGAGACAAAATTACGATTTTTATTAATATCATATAATATATAGAAAAATAAAATATTTCGGGGGTTGCATTAAAATGATTTGTAGACTTATTTTATTTTTTTAAATCTGAAGATAATCCATGCATATTTAAGTCCGCAATAAAAAGAGTGTGTATAAATACTTCAACGTGTTCAAAGAGAAAGTCTAAAATCGTTTACTTTTGGTGCAGTGTTTGTTTTTTAATCTCACAAATTGAAATAAAATAAGATAAAATTAATGAATCTGTACTAAAAATTATTCCCTCAAAATTGATTAGGTTCCAAAGTTGTTTATTAATTTAAATATCAAAAAAAAAAAAGCCAGCTTTCCATGCACAGTCTATAGAGCTACCAGGTAAGCAGGATTAGCGAAACATTTTAGCACAATTTCACGTCATTTTAAGGTCAAGATCTAGTAAATGAAAGGTGCCTACAGATTTATCAAACTTGATAAATAAATTCCTTCATTGATGCTTTAATACTTTACCTTGGTCAAATAAGATGTTTCGGGGAATAATTTGTAGGTAAACAAGATGAAAAACTGTATTTTATACTGTCATTTTCAATGAAAAATTAAGAAAACCGGTCATGAATATGGGAGTTTTTTTCATAGTCGACAAAGGAAATGTATCCAGATTGCCCACAGTCTCTCAGGAAACGGTAATTTGTATGCTCATGGCCTTTTCTTTTAAACAATATCAAATTTAATATAGGTATCCGGTTTACTTTTCATAGGATTTCAAATTGAATGACTTGAAAATACCATTTTTTCTACATAATTCTGCTGAAGCCGTAAAGTACGGGAAAAAGAAAGTTGAAATTGATTATGACGTCATAATGGATCTAGCACCAAAAAATTAGTCTCAAGTTATTTACTAGATCTTGACCTTAATAGTGACGTTATTGTGTTTAATTGTGATGGCAGTCAAGGGTATTATGACGTGCCTGAGTCGACGCTGCGTTAAAACGTATGCGCAGATCAAGTAGATCGGGCCTCGTTAAATAAAGTCGTTTTTACGCAGTCAGAGGTAGGATGATTGCAGGTAATGAGACAGACATTGTTAAGTATTATTTTACGTATGAAACCAGAACATTCTGTGCACATTTTTATGACTGGTTAAAGCGACATAAGAAATGTATTGAGTTAAACGGTGACTGTGTTGAAAAAAAGGTACATGTACTCGTATTTAACTTTTGAAATCAGGTAACGTCAAGGATTTTCGTTTTAGTGCTCCGGTTATGAGTGTGTGTCTTTTTTGTATCTGATAAAAAATTAACTATTTGTGCTTTGTTTTTGTTGAAAACTTAAATTAATAAAATGAAACATGAATTTAGTGAAAATAATAGTTTCATATATTTAATCAATGTTTATCAGTAATTATCAATGTTGTCCACGAACTTTACGGACAACCCTCGTAGTTCTAATATGTTTTTGTGCATTTTATTTTTAAATATGTGTTAGAAATTTTTTTGTGTATGTGTATTCTTGTCTTGGATTATTTAAAGAATGAAGCTTATTTTAACCTATGTTATACGATATAACATAACTTGGGGCAGTTTATGCTTGAATATACCGCGGAGCGGTTTATAAAAAAGCGTAAACTGCAAGTTTTGTTTTATCGTATAACATAAGTTGAAATTAGCTTCATTCCTTATAATTTAATTTCAATATAGACAATAAGACAATTTTCTTCCAGAATAAGATTTCAAATTGAGCATTATTTTAAAAGTAACGTCAAGCGGAGTAATACTTTTTTGACGTAACTCATTGTGACGTAGGCAAGTTATGTTATCGAAAATATTATTTGTTCCTCTGAATGATTCAGCCAATGAAATAGCTTGATACAAGTGAAATTAAAGTATTATCCATCCATTAATTATAACGATTTGTCGTCTTTTTTGTTACAACAAAATGTTGCCGTGCTTGAAGAATTGTACATTGCCCTTATTTAAATTTAATATTTTAGCATCGTTCTACATACATGTAGGTACATAATGGATTATTTTCCAGAGAAATTTTAATGGATAAAGTAACAGCTAAGTTATACTAATAGAAATATCAATACAGTAGATATTTTTTGCAATTAAATAATTATCCTTCAAAAATGATATCTTAGTTATTTAATTAAAAAACATGCCGAATGTCCGAATGTTCCAAATGTCAGAGGCGCAACGAAAACGACCTTGACGTTAAATATTCGAATTTTTTACAAAAATTAGACGGAGGTTCAAATTCAAACTATCGTAATTCAAAAAATGCCGAAAATGAAGAGACCAGTGAAGGTTAGTTGAAATGGAAATTTTCTCCACTTTTACCAGCTGTATTTTGTTTTCCCTATTTCAACACAGAAATAAAGGTAAAACTTTGTTTAATTTAAATATTGCGAATAAAACCCAGAAAAATCACATGCATGAAAGAAAATTCTTGTTTTTACAAAATATTTAAAAATAAAAGCAATATTTTATACATATTTTAAAAGAAGAGAAAATATCCATTTTAAAAATATTAATTTTATTGAAATGATTTAATCAGGAAAAAATATATCTATCGTCAGGAAAATCGGTCTTGCTTTGGAAAAATTGCATCATTTTCAAAATGTCATGGATGTCTTCAAAACGTAAAATCTATTAATTACCGATTAATAAGGCTCGAAATTTTTTTAGGGTCTGAAAGTAGAGGAAATTTTCTATAAGATGATATATAGTATATAGTTTATATACCTTAATGCTATTTTTAAAAAGATATGGAGGTCCTGTTATCGCGTTGTCTTTTTTTAAACGCGCTATCGGTCATATTGACCGATGCGGTAGAGAAGGGGTTAAAAACCGAGGCCTCTTTTCAAGGTAGGCTTTGAGTTGAGTGTCGAGTAGAGGTCTAGATTTGAAGTTTTCCTAAGATGAAATCTCCATATAAGTGAAAATATCTCCAATGGACCGTAAAACAACAAACAATCAATTAGCTAAGCAAACTTGTCGTTAAGGTAACTCCGCCCTCATATGATGTCATATCATAGGTTTTTACAAAAACTGAAATTAGTGAAAATTCATACATAATAGAAAAAAACCTTTTGGAAGAATGTTTTACAAAAGGTGTAATGATAAATATTGTAAAGTAAAAGAATTTTTAAAATGCATATTTTCTTTATTTCATCAATTATTCAATCTTTAATAATTTTGACAAGGGCAATAACTCTTTCTAATTGTACTTCTATTGTAAATTAGTCTCCATGATATTCACAATTCAAAAGTATCTTATAAGTAGGAAGTATTTAGGAACATTCAGCTTCAGAAATTTGCATTTGGACCAGTTTTGACATGATTTTTATAATACTGTTTACAAAAAATGTGCAATTTTTTTATGCTGACATACACTTCTGTTTATTATGTTTCTCATCTTAAATAATATGGTGATCTATACATTTTTTTTGCAATCATTGGAAAATGTAAAGAATATTAAATGAAAATAAATACAGTTTTGTACATTGAACCATTAAGAATTTGAGGGTGGAAACACCTTAACATTCTTGCGTAATGGGACTCAATTTAGTTTACATGTATTTGAATATTCACATCATTTTAATAGGAGAAGTACGAATTAAATTAAAAGCATTTTTAAATTTATTTTTCAAGAATCATTTGCCAGATAAAATTTTGCAAGAGTTTAACTATATATTGTTAATTTGATTTTGTTCACATTATGACTCTGGGAAGTCTAAATAATAATACACAGCTGGACATCATTATCTGAAAAAAACATTGCGCGATTGGACAAACCGACTTATCAGGTAAATTTTAGAAAAATTATGTCGACTTCTCCAAAACTGTGATGAAAAAAAGATGTCAGTTAGAACATGTAGCTAAACCAAGGGGTATAAACAACATACGGAGATCCTAGTCCTGATTAATTTATCTGACAAGTTCTCATAAATATTTGATATGTCGACATACCTGTCTGATAAGTACACACAAGTCTTCATGAATACCAGACTACTGGTGGCAAAAATATGCCACCATATAAAAGCCATTTGAAACAATATTTAAAAGGAAGCTTATTCCAGTATGACTATG
>NW_026929084.1:0-38160 GCF_032062105.1 Saccostrea cuccullata | reverse complement strand
CTAGAACTAAGCATAAATGCAAAGCAATGTGAAGTTAGTTCATTCATCACCATTTTGGCATTCACAATTACATCAGGAGATTCTCTAAAGGCCATCAACCTAGATAAGAACAAATGCACAGTGCATAACTCCTTGCTGTGGTATATGGCACGTTACTTTAGACACCGGTTTAAAAAAAACAGTGTCTCCCATATATGGAAAAGGACACAGGTTTCATATACGGGTTTACAGAATCTGTGAGTCCATGTATGGAAACTAGCATGGCTTTCTGACACAGGTTTTGTAAAACCGTGTGAAATATTTCAGCCAATATCCCATGCCATGTCCGTGCCTCGACCACTTTTAGGCACAGCTTTCCATACATACTTTACATAGGAGCACGGAATGCTAAAGCATGGGTTTCAGGAGACGGAATCCGTGCCTGAACCGTGTCTAAGCCGCCCGACTGTTTCGAACGGGGACCCCATCCTATTTTTGTCTTTTCTTGATTATCTCCCTTTGTGAGAATGTCTTGGCCCTTTATTTTAGCAATTTAAATTTCCCTTTACTCAAGGATGCTTTATACCGAGTTCATAAAATTGGCCCAGTGGTTCTTGAGAAGAAGTCGAAAATATAAAAAGTATACAGACGGACAGATGGACGGACGACGGACAAAATGTGATCAGAAAAGCTCACTTGAACCTTCAGCTCATGTGAGCTAAAAAGCTTATGGACATACAATGGTCATACATGTATAATGTTACACATACATATACTACTGAAACACATTTCAAACTCTGATCTATAACTTACATTTACCAATCACAGAATGTGTTAATAAGGGACTTATAACAAATAACTAAAATTCAAATCAATGACACAAAATAAAGAATTTCAAAAAAAAAAATAAAAGTCCTTCATAACAGTCAATACAAGCTTTCTGTTGAACACAATTAGATTATCTTAATCTTATAGAGTGGTTGAAAAGCTAGTACATGTATCTCAGAATCCACTTTAACATTGAAATACAGAATGTGACCATTTATAGTAAGCTATTTCAATAAGCATGCCACATCTGCTCTACACTAAAATAAATAATTATGCTGTCCAATATGGCACCATGGTTTCCCTCTCGGGCAGTGATTGGTCAACTTCATGGATCCTTCAATTCCACAAGAAAACAGATTATGTTCTGGCCCAATGGCTACCTGTGTTATACACCTGAGGTGGTACCAATGCTCTTAAAAAATGTACTTTTACTGTGTTCTCCTGGGAAATTGACAACCAGCTGATGAACATCCAAAACCCAGCCCTGAAAAATAAATAAATCATAAATCTTGTGTACATACAATTGTTCTTACAGACTGTATTTCCCTTTTTTAAAACCCTGTTGTAGAGAAAAATGCAATAGAGCAGACCAGGGCCCCTGAGGCACTAGTCAGATGCTCCATCATTCCATCCATCTGATCACTTTATATTGAACCTTCCTGACTGCTACAATCCCCCTGCTTTAAACTTCTCATATACCACCCACCCTCCCCCAAAGAAACCAACCCAAACTCTTCTCTGCCAGGTTATACACTTGTCACTAATCTAGCACTTAGAACACCATCAAATGCATGTTCTCTAATGTTTAAAAATAAAGTTTAATGAGAAAATTCTTTAGTCTCTGATCAAAAGGTTTGGGAGGCAGCCAGGTTCAATTGCCAGTGGCGGGATGCTTTGGTGGAGCACTTTACTTAAGTATTCCAGGGGACCTTGTTTAAAATCTTTGTCTGGTGCTTGCGCTTTTCTGTATTCTCTTGCATTACTGACCTTTATATCTCCCTCAGCAGACCCAGTGACAAAGTACTCCTCCTCTGGATCTCACACAAGGAAATAGTTTCACTATATATTACTATATAGCTTGAATTAAATTATTATGTTCCCCAAACGAAGTTGGGGAACATATTGTTTTTACTCTGTTTCTTATTATGTTCCCCAAACGGAGTTTGGGAACATATTGTTTTTACTCGGTTTCTTATTATTATTAAGTCTTACAGTTCACGAACGGAAGACTTATAGTGTTTGTATTGTTTCTTTTTATTATTATTATTATTATTATTATTCCTCCCAAATTCTGTGAGCGCGATTACTCAGAGATGGCTGGATAGATTTTCACAATTTTTCTCATGTAAGTAGGTTGATATATGAAGTTTATATAAAATTCTGTTTTTTGAAAAATTCACTTCCGGTCCGAAGTTATGGCCGATTTTCGAATTTTAAAATGGACTTTTGTCCGGCAGTTTTCTCGGAAACGGTTTGTAGTAAAGATATGAAATTTACAGGAGTATTAGATCATGATATTCTATTTGTTTTGAAGTTGTTTTCGTGTGTTTCCAGTACTTCCTGTCCGAACCGGAAGTGAATTTGTTTTTGGTCAATTTTTGATTTTTTTGTTTTTAGATATTTTTTCAAGATATTCTTATGTAAAACAGACATTTTTCTACAAATACTAAATAAATAATTTGTTTTTAAATCGGATTCCGCATTTTGTATATTTTCGGTACCGAAATTTTCTCTATTTACGTAGTATGTATAAGGTGGGCAAAGAAGTATAAACTCTGACCTGTGAATGAGAATAGAACTTTCGAGATAGAGGCGGAAATAGTATTCATGACGTTAGAAACATATAGGCCTATACGCTCTCCAGATCAACATATTTACACATTTAATATTCTCTCTTTTGCTTGCTACTTAATTCACTAAATGCATATTAGTTAAAATTTGGCTGTGTAGTGTTAAGTCTGTATATTGAAAGTTTTTGATTTACAGATTTATATCTAAAAAAAAATATCCGTTCGTGTTTTCTCAACGTCAACTAAGCACTTTGAAGAAAATAATATTGTACGCAGTATACATTACAGCGATGTATATACAAATTATTCTACAAAAATACTAAACATATTATTTATTCAATCGGATTCCGCATTTTGTATATTTTCGGTACCGAAATTTTCTCTATTTACGTAGTATGTATAAGGTGGGCAAAGAAAGATAACTCTGACCTGTGAATGAGAATAGAACTTTCGAGATAGAGGCGGAAATAGTATTCATGACGTTAGAAACATATAGGCCTATACGCTCTCCAGATCAACATATTTACACATTTAATATTCTCTCTTTTGCTTGCTACTTAATTCACTAAATGCATATTAGTTAAAATTTGGCTGTGTAGTGTTAAGTTTGTATATTGAAAGTTTTTTATTTACAAATTTATATCTTAAAAAAAAATATCCGTTCGTGTTTTCTCAACGTCAACTAAGCACTTTGAAGAAAATAATATTGTACGCAGTATACATTACAGCGATGTATATACAAATTATTCTACAAAAATACTAAACATATTATTTATTCAATCGGATTCTGCATTTTGGAGATTTAAGGTTCCGTCAATAAATTCATTTTCTCTATTTATGTAGTGACATTGAGCAAAGATTGATAACTCTGACTTGTAAGTGGGAATAGAACTTTCGAGATAAAGGCGGAGGTAGTACATGTATCCATGACGTCGCAGACGTCCATATCTACACTTTTCACATAAAAAATAATTAGACTTTGAGTTTCCATATCCACTTCTGCATTAAATATACGTTAGTTACTGCTTTCAGTATATGCATAGTTTAAAGTTGTCAGCGTAGTGTAAATCTGTAATGTCTGTTATGATTATATTTAAAAAAAATATTCTTAATTCATTCTCTAATTTCAATGCGAAATTATCCCGGAATCCGAGTTTTATTTTCGATTCTAAAATATTATATGTACTCAAAAGGGAACTGAGAAATAGAAGAGTAGATGTAAAGCCTTTAGAAATAAATTGATATCTGCAACTTAAAAGAAAGAAAATCAATCTATAGATTGGATTTGGTTTTAACACGTATATTTCATTGATTAAAAGTCTTATAGTGTTATTTATTATACATGATCTATACTTTTATATACCCGAGAAGTTATTAAAGATGAGAAAAGGCGATTCTTGGATTTTTGTGAAATACTAGTACTCAAAGGGTTAACATTATGTGAAAGTTACGCGTTTCTGTGTGAAATAATGCTACGCTAAAAACATGATACAAAAACATTTGCAAAGGTCTGTTGATATGTTAGATAAAGTATACGAATGAACACAATTTTATGCAATGCTATATAATTATATGTATGTACATGCAACCTTAAGTATTTTCCTTTTAATTCATAATACATAAAATTACCGAGTATGTAATTCTTTTGAAGCCCCCCCCCCTTGATTTTATTCGGAGACATTATTGCAACTATAGACCTTTGAATTATAAATTCGTTATACAATTAAATCTGGAACATTTGGTTATAATTACCATTAACATGTATACATTATTCATATTCTATAATAGTAGATTTTTCATTACGCAAGATACTGAAATTTACATGTCTGAGAGAGAAAGAGAGAGAGAGAGAGATTCCCTTTTAATCCTGGTTATCCTATCCATTTACATAGACAAAAAATCAGTTCTATATCAGTTGTCCCCATTCTTTATTAAATATTTTCTGATTTCATAGTCCGTCATAGTCACTCTCTGTATATTTTTTCTGCTTAAGAAGTATTACACTAAGTGCACGTGTATGACCTGTCAATCAAAATTACCGGACGCTGTATGCATTGCAATAAAGTTGTTCGAAATGATTTTTATTAAGTATGATCTTTAAGAAAATCTGATGCAACAAATTTGAGAAATGAAAAATAAAATAAAAACATGGCTAGAGCATCATATATCTGTATTATGGACTTCAGTTGTGGGACATGGAGACCGGTCCGTCAGATGAGATCGTTTAAATCGAGGTCCCGTGTGTCAGATGGTACTGACTCAAAAAGATTCCTCACTGCTCAATGGCGATTAGAGCCAAATTATAGGACAACATTTTGCAGTCTCCACCGGCGAGTGGAGGCTTCTCCATGTGAAAAATTCTCGAGAGGGACATTAAACAACATATAATCAATTAATCGATTGCTGAATAATTCCTGTAGTTGAATAATCTTTCTGCTGACAAATCTCGATAGTATTACTGTAAAAATCAACGACTTTACGTTTAATGTGGTACTAACTTAGTTCATGACATTTTTATAACACCATCACAATTGTGCCAGAACATAAACACAGTGAAGTTTATGAGAGTACGGTGTTCGTTCGTCCGTTGGTTTGTCTATGATACACGTGTGTAGCTCTTATGAGTGTCAAAATGCACAAGAACAAGATTGGTCATGAAAATCAAAGTACCTTAAGTACTGAAAGACCTTTTTGCAGTTTTTTTTTTCAGAGTACATATGATATCTATGTTTTTTGCAGAGAAAAAAGCAAATTCTTGCAGATTTAGAAGAACGGAAGACTTATTTGTTGCCATGGCAACAAGATTCTAGTTATGTTCCCCAAACGAAGTTGGGGAACATATTGTTTTTACTCTGTTTCTTATTATTATTATTATTATTATTTTTCTTCTTCTTCTTCTTCCTGGGTACTTTTTTGTCCGGGAATGATCTCGTAAACTATACATCCGACTAAGGTGAAATGTTTTTAGGGTCAGTAGACATGTTATGTAGATTTGCGGAACGAAGGTCATTTTGCGCGCACGTGCTTGCAAGAGCGTGCACGTGCAACATGTGAAATGACCGATTTAATTGATATAGGTGTAACTTTTAAAATTTTTGATGAAATGCTTTGAAACTTATAATATAAGGATATATTAGAAGCATAGACAATATGACATGGTCAAAATAGCAAGATCTCACGCGCATGCACGTGCGCTTCGTTCTGATTGGCTGAAACTAAAGTCTCAATATCTTTCTTGTTTTTTGACGAAATCCTTTCAAATTTTGAAAATAGCCATGCATTAGTATATCCTACAACATGATATATAGCAATTATCATGAAAGCACGTGCATGCACGTGCGCTGCAATCTGATTGGCTTAAACTTTAAATAGCTATAACTCCCTTGATTTTCAACCAAACAAGATGGGATTTGGAACATAGATAGATATACTGGACTTCTACAAGAAAATATGGTCACCATGCACATGCACACACGTGCATGTTCGTGCGCTGCAATCTGATTGACTGAAACCTTAACAGCTATAACTCCCTTCGTTTTCAACCAAACGGGGTGAGATTTAGAACATAGATAGATGTAACGGACATCTACAAGAAGATATGGTTACCATGCTCATGTATGCACGTGCGTGCATGTGAAATGAGCAAAATCAAAAGAACACTTGAATGAGCATATCTTTTTAATACTTTTGGATGAAATACTTTAATATTTAGTATATTTAAATATATAGATTGTGTAGACAAGATGATATGGTCATTACGCACATGCATTCACATGCACACGCGTGCAATGCTAAAATTTGAATGAACTTTGTACACTTCTGGGTAAACGTTGTTAAAGTCTCAAATGCATCGAGTTTGTCTTATTTAATGAAGCTTACAGGGAATATGGCACCAAAAGGGAGTTGGGGAGCGTTTGGGGAACATCTGTAACGGTCCCCGTTACAATTAGCACTAGTTATTATTATTTTTTTTCTTATTTGTTCTCCGGTACTTTTTTGTCCGTGAGTGTTCTCAGAAACTGTTCACCCAACTGAACTAAAACCTTTTTAGGGTTAATAGGTGTGTAGTGTAGGTGTGCGGAACGAAGGTCATTTTGCGCGCATACGCCTGCACGTGCGTGCGCGTGATATGAGTGAAATGACTAATATATTTAATATAGCCATAACTTTAACATTTTTCGATGAAATGCTTTGAAACTCATTATATAAGGATATATTAATAGTGTACATAATGTGACACTGTCAAATTAGCATGAACTCACGCGCATGCACGTGCGCTTCGCTCTGATTGGCTAAAACAAAAATCTCAGTATCTTGTCTGTTTTTTGACGAAATGGTTTGAAATTTAAAACATAGTCATGGATTAGGATATCCTACAATATGATATAGAAAAAATTTCATGAAATCACGCGCATGCACGTGTGCTGCAATCTGATTGGCTGACACTTTAAATGACTATATCGCCTTTGTTTTTTGCCGAAATGCTTTGAAATTTGAAACAAAGTTATACATTTAGATGCCCTGCAATATGCTATACAAAAAAAACCAAGAAATTACGCGCATGCACGTGTGCTGCGATCTGATTGGCTGAAATTTTAAATGACTATATCTCCTTTGTTTTTTGACGAAATGCTTTGAAATTTAAAACATAATCATTCATTAGGATATCCTACAATGCGATATAGAAAAATAATCATGAAATCACGTGCATGCACGTGTGCTGCAATCTGATTGGCTGAAACTTGAAATGGCTATAACTCCCTTGTTTTTCAACCAAACAGGATGGGATTCAGAACATAAATAAATATAAGGGACTCCTACAAGAAGGTATGGTCATCATGCACGTGCACGCACGTGCGTGCATTTGGAACGAATGAAATTAGAAATACACTTGAATGAGTGATTTTTAATACTTTTGGACTGAATGCTTTCACATATAGTATATTACAGGGAATATGGAACTAAAAGGGAGTTGGGGACCGTTTGGGGAACATCTGTAACGGTTCCCGTTACAATTAGCACTAGTTATTATTATTATGTTCCCCAAACGAAGTTGGGGAACATATTGTTTTTACTCTGTTTCTTATTATTATTATTATTATTATTAAGGTCTTCCGTCTTCACGGAAGACCTTATAGTTATTCTATTGTTTCTTATTATTATTATTCTTATTTTTTTCCCTAAATTTTGTGCACGCGATTTCTCAGCAACTATGCAGTGGATTTCATTATATAGAAATTTTCAGGAAATATGCGCATTATATAGGAACTTGATACATCTGGGCGGAAATTTGAAAATTCGCGTTTGGTGCCAAGTTATGGCCAATTTTCTGATTTTAAAATGCAATTTTGTCGCCCCTTTTTCTCGAAAATGGCTGAAGGTATGAACTGTGAGACTTATTGGAGACAATTGATCATGTCTTTGTGGATAGCAGAATCACCATTTCGTACGTCGTCAATACTTCCGGTCGTTACGAGATGCAATTTAAAAAAATCGTATTTTCTAACTTTTTTTGTTTTTCAATATTTTTCATTTATTTTTGGTACGTTAATAGAAACCTTTCTTATTATGCTCACTATATAATTTGTTTGAATATTGATGAATCGAAACTCTAGATATTAGCATTTAAAAATCTGAAGCGAGTCCAAGATGGCGGCTGTCCCTGTCTTCTCCGACATTTCGCAATAGGGGTGTACGAAGTCAGCCGAGCGTTTGCTTGAACGAAAGTAACACAAAGAAAAATGAAATGTAAAGGAATATTTGGATTGTCACGTCGTAGTAACGTTGCAATTCTGTGTCAAACTATGTTCTTCTTAAACGTCATCTATAATTGGATTTGGCTGGTTCTCAAAGTAGAAAAAGAAAAGACTAAATGTTCAAATGAAATTCGATACCTAATACCTTCTGATTTGCAACACATGAAAACAGGTCTTAAATCAGAGTTATTAGTAATAGTTTTTTCTACAAACAATATCAATGGATATAGTAGGTATAGAAATTACAAACTGTTTTTCCAATGCACACTTGTGTCATATTAAAATAATAGAAAAGACAAAATAAGATAACAATTTTTTAAAAGATCGCTAAATGGAGTTTATATTAACATTCTTGTCTCAAAGATCTGATTCAAGTTATTGAGCATAAATGGTATCCGATTCCTAGACTGTCTTCGGGCAACACATGTTTTTCGGCAAAACATTTCAACATTTTCATGAAAGCTTAACTAATCGGGATAGTTCACTTGGGGATAAACAAGAAATTTTATAAAAGTTAAATTCAATAACTGTTTCATTGCTTTAGTGTTACTTGCTTATATACAATATGAAATTTGTAAAATGTGTTAAATATACTTTCTTCACCTTGATACTTTAGCTATAAGAACGTTCTTTTTTTCTTTCCATTGAAGCTATCACACCTATTTAATGGAACATTCTAAAGAAAAGGCGGAAGATTTACTCAGTGCGTTTGACGCAAAATTATGAATAGCGATTCGCCTTTCTTTATTCTAAGACAGATGTACTGTTGCAGAAATATATACAAATATAGTTAGAGCTGTGGTCCCAATAGCGTAATAGTAAGCGCATTGGATTTACACGCTGGCAATTCGGGTTTAATCCCCTTGTTTCCAAAAAAAGTTTGATAACTTTTTTCATCTCGAGTTTGCGGGGTTTTTTTCAGAATCAGACGGAAGACCTCTCGTTGCTCGCAACGAGTTTCTTTGCAATCTAGTTATGTTCCCCAAACGAAGTTGGGGAACATATTGTTTTACTCTGTTTCTTATTATTATTATTATTATTATTATTATTCTTTTTTCTTCTTATTTCTTCTCCGGTACTTTTTTGTCCGGAAGTGTTCTCAGAAACTGTTCACCAAACTAAGTTAAAACCTTTTTAGGGTTAGTAGGCATGTTGTGTAGATGTGCCGAACGAAGGTCATTTTGCGCGCATACGCCTGCACGTGCGGGCGCGTGCAATGAGTAAAATGACTGATATATTTAATATGGTTGTAACTTTTATATTTTTTGATAAAATGTTTTGAAACTCGTTATATAAAGATATATAAGTTGTGTAGATAAGATGACATGGTCAAATTTGCATGAAATCACGCGCATGCACGTGCGCTTTGCTCTGATTTGCTGAAACAGAAATCTCAATATCTTTTTTGTTTTATGATGAAATGCTTTGAAATTTATAACATAGACATGCATTAGGATGTACTACAATATGATATATAAAATTTTTCATGAAATCACGCGCATGCGCGTGCGCTGCAATCTGATTGGCTGAAACTTTAAATGACTATAACTCCCTTGGTTTTCAACCAAACAGCATGGGATTTACAACATAGATAGACATAAAGAACTCCTACAGGATGGTATGGTCACCATTCACATGCATGCACATGTGTGCACGTGCGCTTTGCTCTGATTGGCTGAAACAAAAATCTCAATATCTTTTCTGTTTTTTTACAAAATGCTTTGAAATTTAAAACATAAGCATACTTTAAGATGTCCTACAATATGATTTATAATAATTGTCATGAAAATACGCGCATGCACGTGCGCTGCAATCTGATTGGCTTAAACTTTAAATGGCTATAACTCCCTTGTTTTTCAACCAAACAGGATGGGATTAAGAACATAGACAGACATAATGGACTCCTACAAGAAGGTATGGTCATCATGCACGTGCGTGCACGTGCAAATGAGTAAAATAGTGTAGACAAGATGATATCGTCATTACGCTCATGCAATCACATGCGCACGCCTGCATTGCTTAAATTTGAAATACTTGGTATACTTTTGGGAAAACGTTGTTTACGTCTTAAATGCATAGATTTTGCCATCTTTAATGAAACTTACAGGGAATATGGCTCGAGAGGGGAGTTGGGGAGCGTTTGGGGAACATCTGTAACGGTTCCCGTTACAATTAGCACTAGTTATTATTATTATTCTTTTTTCTTCTTATTTCTTCTCCGGACTTTTTTTGTCCGGAAGTGTTCTCAGAAACTGTTCACCCAACTAAGTTAATACCTTTTTAGGGTTAATAGGTGTGTTGTGTAGATGTGCTGAACGAAGGTCATTTTGCGCGCATACGCCTGCACGTGCGGGCGCGTGAAGTGAGTTAAATGACTGTTATACTTAATATAGCCATAACTTTTACATTTTTTGATGAGATGCTTTGAAACTCATTACATGAGGATATATTGATATTGTTAATATAATGACACTGTCAAATTAGACCGAACTCACGCGCGTGCACGTGCGCTTTGCTCTGATTGGCCGAAACTAAAATCTCAATATCTCTTTTGTTTTTTGATGAAACCCTTTCAAATTTTAAACATAGTCATGCATTAGGATATCCTACAATATGATATATAAAAAATTTCACGAAATCACGCGCATGCACGTGTGCTGCAATCTGATTGGCTGAAACTTTAAATGGCTATATCTCCTTTATTTTTTGACAAAATGCTTTGAAATTTAAAACGTAGTCATGCATTTGGATATCCTACAATATGATATAAAAAAAATTTCATGAAATCACGCGCATGCATGTGTGCTGCAATTTGATTGGCTGAAACTTTAAATGGCTATATCTCATTTGTTTTTTGATGAAATGCTTTGAAATTTAAAACATAGTCATACATTAAGATATCTTACGATATGATTCAGAAAAATATTTATGAAATCACGCGCATACACGTGTGCTGCAATCTGATTGGTCAAAACTTGAAATGGCTATAACTCCCTTGTTTTTCAACCAAACAGGATGTGATTAAGAACATAGATAAATATAAGGGACTCTTACAAGAAGGTATTGTCGTCATGCACGTGCACGCACGAGCATGCATTTGGAATGAGTGAACTTAAAAATACATTTGAATGGCTGATTTTAATACTTTTGGACTGAATGCTTTAATATATACTATATTTAAATATGATAAATAGTGTAGACAAGATGATATGATCTTAACGCACATGCATTCACATGCGATTGGGCGCAATGCTAAAATTTGAATATAATTGGTAGCCTTCTGAGAAAACGTTGTTAAAGTAAAAAATGCACAGAATTTGTCTTATTTAATGAAGCTAACAGGGAATGTGGCACCAAAAGGGAGTTGGGGAGCGTTTGGGGAACATCTGTAACGGTGCCCGTTACAATTAGCACTAGTTATTATTATTATTATTCTTTTTTCTTATTATTTCTTCTCCGGTACTTTTTTGTCCGGAAGTGTTCTCAGACACTGTTCACCCAACTAAGTTAAAACCTTTTTAGGGTTAATAGGTGTGTTGTGTAGGTGTGCGGAACGAAGGTCATTTTGCGCGCATTCGCCTGCACGTGCGGGCGCGTGAAGTGAGTTAAATGACTGATATACTTAATGTAGCCATAACTTTTACGTTTTTTGATGAAATGCTTTGAAACTCATTACATGAGGATATATTAGTAGTGTTAATATAATGACACTGTCAAATAAGCACGAACTCACGCGCGTGCACGTGCGCTTTGCTCTGATTGGCTGAAACTAAAATCTCAATATCTCTTTTGTTTTTTGACGAAACCCTTTGAAATTTTAAACATTGTCATGCATTAGGATATCCTACAATATGATATATAAAAAATTTCACAACATCACGCGCATGCACGTGTGCTGCAATCTGATTGGCTGAAACTTTAAATGGCTATATCTCCTTTATTTTTTGACGAAATGCTTTGAAATTTAAAACATAGTCATGCATTAAGATATCCTGCAATATGATATACAAGAAATTTCAAGAAATCACGCGCATGAACGTGTGCTGCAATCTGATTGGTTGTAACTTTAAATAACTATATCTCCTTTGTTTTTTGATGAAATGCTTTGAAATTTAAAACATAGTCATACATTAAGATATCCTACAACATGATATGGAAAAATATTCATGAAATCACGCGCATGCACGTGTGCTGCAATCTGATTGGCTGAAACTTGAAATGGCTATAACTCCCTTGTTTTTCAACCAAACAGGATGGGATTTGGAGCATAGATATATATAATGGACTTCTACAAGAAAGTATGGTCACCATGCACATGCATACATGTGCGTGTACGTGCGCTGCAATCTGATTGGCTGAAACTTTAAATAGCTATAACTCCCTTGGTTTTCAACCAAACGGGGTGAGATTTAGAACATAGATAGATGTAACAGACTTCTACAAAAAGGTATGGTCACCATGCTCATGTATGCACGTGCGTGCACGTGAGATGAGTAAAATAAAAAATACACTTGAATGAGCATTTTTTTAAAATACTTTTCGATTAAATACTTTAATATTTATTATATTAAAATATATAGATTGTGTAGACAAGATGATATGGTTATTACGCACATACATTCACATGCGCACGCGTGCATTGCTAAAATTTGAATGAACTTGGTACACTTCTGGGTAAACGTTGTTAAAGTCTGAAATGCATAGAATTTGTCTTATTTAATGAGGCTTACTGGGGATATGGCCTCAAAAGGGAGTTGGGGAGCGTTTGGGGAACATCTGTAACGGTCCCCGTTACAATTAGCACTAGTTCTTATTATTTTTCTTCCTGGGAAAATTTTGTCCGCGAGTGATCTTGTAAACTACACATCAGACTAAGGTGAAATGTTTATAAGGGTCAGTAGACATGTAATGTAGATTTGCGGAACGAAGGTCATTTTGCGCGCACGTGCTTGCAAGAGCGCGCACGTGCAACACCAGAAATTACCGATTTAATTGATATAGGCGTAACTTTTTAAAATTTTGAAGAAATGCTTTGAAACTCATAACGTAGGGATATATTAGTAATATAGACAAGATGACATGGTCAAAATAGCAAGATCTCACGCGCATGCACGTGCGCTTTGCTCTGATTGGCTGAAACTAAAGTCTCAATATCTTTCTTGTCTTTTGACGAAATTGTTTGAAATTTTGAACATAGCCATGCATTAGTATGTCCTACAAAATGATATATAGCAATTTTCATGAAAACACGTGCATGCACGTGCGCTGCAATCTGATTGGCTGAAAATTTAAATAGCTATAACTCCCTTGGTTTTCAACCAAACAGGATGGGGTTTGGAACATAGATATATATTATAAACTTCTACAAGAAGGTATAGTCACCATGCACATGCATACACGTGCGTGTACGTGAGCTGCGATCTGATTGGCTGAAACTTTAAACAGCTATAACTCCTTTGTTTTTCAACCAAACAGGATGGGATTTGGAACAGAGATATATATAATGGACTTCTAAAAGAAGGTATGGTCACCATGCACATTCATACATGTGCGAGTACGTGCGCTGCAGTCTGATTGGCTGAAACTTGAAACAGCTATAACTCCCTTGGTTTTCAACCAAACGGGATGGGATTTAGAACATAGATAGATTTAATGAACTTCTTCAAGAAGGTATGATCACCATGCTCATGTATGCACGTGTGTGCACGTGAAATGGGTAAAATCAAAAATACACTTGAATGAGCGGTTTTTTTAAATACTTTTGGATTATAATTAAATACTTTAATATTTAGCATATTAAATTATAGATTGTGTAGACAATATGATATGGTCTTTACGCACATGCATTCACATGTGCAAGTGTGCAATGATAAAATTTGAATGAACATGGTACACTTCTGGTTAAACGTTGTTAAAGTCTAAAATGCATAGGGTTTGTCTTATTTAATTACGCTTACAGGGAATATGACTATAAAAAGGGAGTTGGGGAGCGTTTGGGGAACATCTGTAACGGTCTCCGTTACAATTAGCACTAGTTTAATTTATTAGACTCTCAGCAGAAAATTCATGAAAGCTCAGAAAATAAAGATTAATGCTTAAACAAAAAGGAGAGGTTTCCACAAGGCTGTTTTTTGGCCCATGTTTTTTGTGAAAAATGAGATTAGATTGCCAACAATTTTAAACTTACTTTCATTATTTTCAACATGTTTAATTTTGTGCTATGTATTTATTTTGGGAGAAAAAAGTTGGATAATATTGGAATAAATGATCAAAGTATGGTACCCTCAACCGCTTTAACATTGAGTATATGGGAAAATGTTGGAGGGTTATGATGTTTAACCTTCTAGTACACCACGTGTTGCACTCTGAACCAAAACCATAATCTGAAAATTAATTACTTATATGTACAGAAAGATTATACTGAAATATGGTTGTGGTTCGGAATGCAACACACACTTAAATACTAATGACTTTGCAAATTTTGCAATCTGTTGAGTTAATTGTGGTTATAATTTTATTCAAACACTTAAAGTGAATCATACACATTTATAACATTGTCCAGTCAATCAAACAGATTACTAGGAATTCGACCCTAACTCTGGGGTATACTTTTTTACCCTTGTGTTTCTGTGTAGCTGTCTGTGTGTCTGTCTGTGACAAATTTTCTTCGCATATTTTCGGCAACTACTCATAGTAGATGATTGGGGCTTTTTTGCAGGTCAAAAGGTGACAATTATTTTTGTATGAATACAAAGTCAATTTTCTGTTTATCTGTGTGTCTGTATGTACCAATTTCCATCACGGTTTTCTCAGCTAATACTCATTGCAGATTCTTGAAATTTTAGTACACTCTTCGTTTTGGTATGCCATGTTATTTTGAGACTGATTTATGAGAGTCAAACAGAGTGGGGTTTTACTATTTAGTACTGGGTTGTCCTTTTATACCTGTATTAAAATCATACGATGATATCAAACATGAAAGAAAAAATAATTGATTATATTATAACATGCCTGTGTGTCTGTTTGTGAGGAAAACCAAAACTTTGACACTAGAGACGGTAGTTTCAATATATAAAAACCAAGATCAGAATTATTGTTTCACAGTAAACAATATTAATTATTTAATGCAAATTAAGGTCAAAGTTTCTTGATTTGGGTATGTTGCCTTTCACAGATTAAATATACATTTTTTTCTGTTTTTAGTAACCAGCTCCTTTCAACTTAATTATTAACTTAACTTAATGTGAATTTGAATTTTTCAAGATGTTGATGATGCAGTTTGTGCATTGATCTGTCCTAAATCTATTGCCCATATAACAAGTGGTCTTATCATTATACCCGCCACAAACAAAGTTTGGGGGTATGTATAGGAATCACCTCGTCCTGTTCATATCATTTTTATGGAAGAACATAAGAATTAATACTTTACACCTTGATCAAAGGTAATTTGTGCAAGTTCAAAGGGGCACATGTACATGCGATTACAAAAACATTTTGAAAAAAAATTAAGATACGTTTCACACGAAAATGGGTACAGACGTGGAATCAAAGTGCATATCTTTAGAATTCAAATGAATGTATATAAAATGAATTTTGATAAAAGACACATCTCAGATTTTGCATCCAATATCTATAAATAAAATAAAATAAGTACATATAAATTATGTTTAATGCCTGTGTTCAGTGTACACTTACAGAATCAGTTTTTTTTTATTGAAAAAAAAAAATTTTTAGTATTGAATACAATTTATCGTTAAGAGATTTTTACACTTCCTTTGTGTCAATCTAAACGAAATACTATTAAATCGATGTACTTACTTATAATGCGTAGAGGTCTTTTTTCTACTTTATACTTGTAAGAATATGTATGGGTCGCAAGCACAGTTATATTTAAAATGATTTGTCTCATTCTATGATATATCTTAATATTGAACGCTTTTCTTTATTTATAACTGATTGTTTTTCATACCTTTTTTGTTATTTTAGGAAGCAAAGATGTCTAATAAGAAAACGTACACAATTACAGAAGTTCTTTTTCCAAAAAATATTAAATTAGTTAACTTCTAGTGTTACTTCAGCCCTGTTCCATGATCCCTGATGATATATGGTTAATCTTTCTTTAGTTTTTCACAATGAATAGTCTTCTACAAGTAATAAATCTTCATAACCCTCTTAGACGCTTTTAGAGGGACCCTTTAGATATCCCTTGGTCACGTGACTATATATACCCAAGTCAAAGTGGAAGGCAGTTCTTTAGCAGTTTTTTAACCTTAACAGTTCAGTGCTTTAGCAGTTCTTAGACAGTTTACTAGCCATCTTCTCTCCTTAGGCAGTTTTCCTTAGCAGTCCACATTTTAAGCAGTACTTAGCCAGTTCGTTAGCAGTAACTTAGCAGTTGCTTAGCAGTTTCCTTAGCAGTATCTTAGCAGTCAATAGGAAGGTTAAGGAGAACTGCTTAAAAACTGCTTAATAACTGCTAAGGTGTTTCTTTTGTTTGCTCTACTTATATGGAAATGACTCTGAGTGACCTACATATAAATTTGAAAATTTATAAACTGCTTAAAAACTGCATGGTAAAAAGAATGCTATAAGCACTATTCTTGTCTATACTTATAAGAACATAACACCACCCATATACATGATATATGAATACAAAAATGCATATAATTTTTGCTTCCAGGGTAATTTATTGAAAAAATTACATCACATATGGGAATTTGACTTAGTATTGAGATTTAGATCTAAGGTATGAATTGTAAATGATTCCTTAATTTCATCGAGTCCATTTTCTTGCATAAACGTCAGTGGCATCTTTAGATCTTGGTTAATTGATACAGTGGACTAATCTACGGATCCCTCTATCAGTAGCTTATAAATTTATTTGCTTATTTGCAACTATTTTAATTTATATTAAGTACTTATAATTAAAATTTACAAACTAGATTATACGTTTTATAATTTAAAAGTTATATCCAAATGAGAAGAGGGTATGCCTATATATTATATCACAAGCCCTCACACTTACCATATTTTCTGAAGCATACTTTAATTACTGCCAACAAATCTTTTAACAATTTTCCTATATCACCCAATTCCATTGTTTGATCAGATTTTCATAATAATATGATCTCCCATCTCATGGAAATTAATTCAGATACACTTGTCACTATATATAAATATTAAGTTCACATCCAGTCCAATGTGGTGATCACAGATAATATTGTATTTTCCAAAGTATATTTTACTTCTTCACTGTATGGGTATAAATATATATAATATCCCAGACCATCACAAACATATTCACAATTTGTAATTTTGAACTGATGTGGAAAAGGCGCACAAATCTTGACTGGCTTTCCTCATTGGATACAACCCTATAGTTTCAAGCAACCAAGGGGGGCACAGCAGGTTGTTAATGTTACTAGATGGCTGGATTTGCAAGTTGATGGGATAAAGATTAGAAGCTCATATGCTCATGCTTTTTATAATTTGAGGCCTCAATTTATTACAAACTATTAATTGTATCATTTCTAGTAAAATTTTTAGTATATTTTTTTTCTATTTAATTTTATTTTCTGTATAAGAACTCCTGCCTGACCCCAAATTATTTGTGACGTTATCATCAGGAAGCATTAACAGTTACACATGGGCAGTAATGAAGACTAGTGAAAGTTAGGACCACCAAGAGTGAAAAAGTGTCGTATTACTTCTTATAAGAAGTGAAATGAATTAGTTGCACTTTTAGCAGTTTTGAGAAACTGCTTGTTTGACTGCTTAGGTTTCTTCAATACTGAACTGCTTACACAAATTCTTAGCAGTTTTTTAACAGTCTGTAAGCAGTTTTAAGGAATGCTAAGACTAAGACTGTTAAGAACTGCCTAAAAACTGCCAAAAAATTGCCAGACTGCCTAATAACTGTTTATAAACTGCTAAAATAAGCAGTTCATTTTGACTTGGGTAGTATAGGTTGGTTTTGCAAATAAATTATAAAATATGAGAGAGGAAGCATTACTAGACATAACTAAAGGAATTAATTTGAAATTCATCATGGGCCAAAAATTAGCCTTATTGAAACCCTACCTTCATATTTTTAACAGTTTTTGTTTCATTTTAAAGTAATTTTGTCTATTTTGTTGTTGTTTTAGATGATGGACCACTCTACTTCCTTTGACAACAGGTGCCCCTACAGATTCACAAAGTTCCAGTGTTGAGTTTCCATGACACCTAGCTAGTGAGTGCACAACTTTATGTATTCTACTTTCAAAATTCCTACTACTTGTAATACATTTTGGATTTGATTTTTAATATGCCCTATTTACAGATTCAGATATTTGTGTACAAGTATGATATTTGATTCTATCAAGATTACTTTGTCCTAAAGTCAAATTTATACAGTTTTTTAACAAACATTTGTCTTTTTCTGTCATGTTTAATTCAAAGTCACTAGGCAACACTGAAGATTTCCACTTATTGCTTTTCAGTCCACGACAGGAAAAGGAATAGAGTTGACAGGACTTCCCGCACTGTCCCTGGTAGCAGTTTATGAGGGAACCAACTGCAGTAGACATAGCACGCTTCATCAAAGGTAAGTCGCAGGAGTAGTGTTTGTTGCAATTCTCGTACTCTGTCCTGCATCGAAGCTTCAGGTCCAAGGCAAATCTTCTCTGCATGGATTCTCTTATGGCCTTGGTTCTTCCTGGAAATATGTGATTGCTGAATAGAGCCTTAGCAGTCTGTTTTCTTTGAGAGTCAAAAAAGTGATGCAAGTCCTTAAGGTTTTCAATCATTGGTCCTTGTTTTTCAGGTGCACCAGATGCAGTGGCACTGTCTCCATCACTGATGAAATGGGATATGACTAGTGGCCGGTCATCACTTTGTAACTCACCTACACAATTAGCGGCCCATCGCTTCTCGTCTCCAATGGTGGTCTCCGGAGGAATGGTTGCAGTGCAGTCTTCGTGTCCTGGGCAGGTAACTTCTTTTCCTTTGCTTCGTAGGTGTGCGCCTTTCTTACATAGTTTATTCCCACAGAAAACTGCTACCACATTCTTCCTCTGAGTTACATTTTCACTTACGGTATACGTCACTTGGGTGGCAGCTTGGAATGGGGTTTTCCCAATGGTACTGAAGGTGGCATTATTGTAACGAGCATCTCCTTCCGCTCTTATGGGGGTATCCGGAAGTCCACATTTTTCATTAAGTTCTTAATATTCTGCCAAATTTTCTTCATACTGTTTTTATTTACATCGGTTATAATTTTCCCCACTTTGTTGCAGGTCTGTTGCATGTTGGTAGCTGACACTGGTTCAATATTTGCACCAAGAAACATACCACGCATACCCTCTGTTGTAAGACTGGTACCCAGGTGACCGACAGCCATGGCCACATTCAGCTGTGCAGCTCTTCGTCCCCTGCCAGATCTTCTCACCTCTTTGTAAAGCTTTTCTCGGTGACTGGTATAGTGGCACTTCTTACATTGAATGGAAAGGATCCATGCCAGGCCTCGTTTTTCCTCCCCATGCTGATTCCAGTCCAGTTGACCATCACAGTCTGGAAACTTCTGTGAGTGTTTTTTAAATGCATATTGTTCCACAATTTAGCCGTCTTTTTTTGGTGAAGTACTTTGTATAATATTGAATTTGGGTCATCTGACACAGATTCCATGTAGGTGTCCACTGGCTGGACCTCACTAGGCCCTGGTCGTAAAAACTTCATCTCGCTGCTTCGGCTCTTGGCATCTATAACTGCAAACACTCCATTTTTCTGTGGCCGCACAATGTCCTGAAACTCTTCTTTACTTAGTCTTCTTATAGGAACCAGAGATTGGACTGGGCTGGTGGTCCCTATTGCCTTCTGGCCTTTGTTGTGAGGAATACTTCCTTTTTTGTATTGATGTTGATGCAACCATCTTGGTCCTTTTTTTGGCATGGTAATTATTTAACTGTATACTTGTAGACTTTTTCTAAGAATATGCTATTGTATGTGGTGCACATTTTTAAGTATTGTAAACTTTTGTGTTGTTTATTCATTTTAGAGCTGCCAGGACTTCTAAGAGAAACTCCATTCTTTGATGACTGATGGAAAAGCCTCATCACCCCCCCCCCACCCACCCCTTAAGAACCCCTTATCTTAATCACCAGCCATTAATCAGTGATCACTGTTACCAAAGCTCCAAGGTACATTATTGAAGTCTCTTTTGACACCATTTTTTCCAGTCTCTGACTTTGTTTTAAAATTAAGATTTTCACTTTTTTGCTAATTAATTCCTTAAAAAATCAGTTAACTTCATGTTTCTTAGCTAATTAGAGCTCATTAATTAGAGTTGAAATTATATTTTAGCAGATAGCCAAAAACTACAATATTTCAGCTTTCATTTCATTCAAATTTTTTTTCTGAATAATTCACTTATTAAATTTTTTCAAATTAAGATTTTCACTTTTTTGCTAATTAATTCCTTAAAAAAACAGTGAACTTCATGTTTCTTAGCCAATTAGAGCTCATTAATTAGAGTTGAAATTATATTTTAGCAGATAGCCAAAAACTACAATATTTCAGCTTTCATTTCATTCAAATTTTTTCAAGTTTTGAAATTAATATGCCAAAGATGAATTTGTACAGAAATTTAGCCTAAAATTCAATACTGTATGTATACAGGGTTATTTTTGCCCCGTGTTATGTTCGCCCTTTTGCACTTGCAAACAATTTTGACCCGTTTTAAATTCGCCTAGTCATAGTTTTGTTTAAGTAATTATGCTGTGTTATTTGAATTCGCACCGTTTTAAATTCGCCCAATCAGGAAGAGGGCGAAAGTGGCGAAAATAAAACGGGGGGCGAAAATTTCCCTGTATACAGTAATCTGTTAGGAAGAGTTATCTCCTATTTTTAATCCCTTAAGGACAAAGATAAATTTTGATGCACTAGTATATGAAAGATAAATAACTCAGAGATATTTTGTGCAAATTTCATTTAATTTCATTAACTTTTACCGGTAGTTGTCTTAAAGGTCTTACGCAAGGAAATAGCCAATCAAAATGAACTTAATCAATTGAAGTTCCATATATATATAGAGACAATTTTTTTTTCTTTTTTCATTTTTGGCAATTTGTTTTAGGCCTACAGTATTAAAATTGGACTCATGTACTAGGAATATCATTTCTTTAGCAGAACTATCCCACTGAATTAAAAGGAACTCTTTTTTCAGGTGCGCATGATGCAACTTCCTGGATGGTGTGTAGGCTGTTTGTCAACATGTGAATCCCACGTGCATTTCGGGGTAGGTAAGTTTACTGTCGATTTTCTTTCTTAAAAGCCGCATAAGGCATATTTTTTCTGATCTCAAAGGTAGGGTTTCAATAAGGCTAATTTTTGGCCCATGATGAATTTCAAATTAATTCCTTTAGTTATGTCTAGTAATGCTTCCTCTCTCATATTTTATAATTTATTTGCAAAACCAACCTATACTACCCAAGTCAAAATGAACTGCTTATTTTAGCAGTTTATAAACAGTTATTAGGCAGTCTGGCAATTTTTTGGCAGTTTTTAGGCAGTTCTTAACAGTCTTAGTCTTAGCATTCCTTAAAACTGCTTACAGACTGTTAAAAAACTGCTAAGAATTTGTGTAAGCAGTTCAGTATTGAAGAAACCTAAGCAGTCAAACAAGCAGTTTCTCAAAACTGCTAAAAGTGCAACTAATTCATTTCACTTCTTATAAGAAGTAATACGACACTTTTTCACTCTTGGTGGTCCTAACTTTCACTAGTCTTCATTACTGCCCATGTGTAACTGTTAATGCTTCCTGATGATAACGTCACAAATAATTTGGGGCCAGGCAGGAGTTCTTATACAGAAAATAAAATTAAATAGAAAAAAAATATACTAAAAATTTTACTAGAAATGATACAATTAATAGTTTGTAATAAATTGAGGCCTCAAATTATAAAAAGCATGAGCATATGAGCTTCTAATCTTTATTCCATCAACTTGCAAATCCAGCCATCTAGTTACATTAACAACCTGCTGTGCCCCCCTTGGTTGCTTGAAACTATAGGGTTGTATCCAATGAGGAAAGCCAGTCAAGATTTGTGCGCCTTTTCCACATCAGTTCAAAATTACAAATTGTGAATATGTTTGTGATGGTCTGGGATATTATATATATTTATACCCATACAGTGAAGAAGTAAAGTATGCTTTGGAAAATACAATATTATCTGTGATCACCACATTGGACTGGATGTGAACTTAATATTTATATATAGTGACAAGTGTATCTGAATTAATTTCCATGAGATGGGAGATCATATTATTATGAAAATCTGATCAAACAATGGAATTGGGTGATATAGGAAAATTGTTAAAAGATTTGTTGGCAGTAATTAAAGTATGCTTCAGAAAATATGGTAAGTGTGTGGGCTTGTGATATAATATATAGGCATACCCTCTTCTCATTTGGATATAACTTTTAAATTATAAAACGTATAATCTAGTTTGTATATTTTAATTATAAGTACTTAATATAAATTAAAATAGTTGCAAATAAGCAAATAAATTTATAAGCTACTGATAGAGGGATCCGTAGATTAGTCCACTGTATCAATTAACCAAGATCTAAAGATGCCACTGACGTTTATGCAAGAAAATGGACTCGATGAAATTAAGGAATCATTTACAATTCATACCTTAGATCTAAATCTCAATACTAAGTCAAATTCCCATATGTGATGTAATTTTTTCAATAAATTACCCTGGAAGCAAAAATTATATGCATTTTTGTATTCATATATCATGTATATGGGTGGTGTTATGTTCTTATAAGTATAGACAAGAATAGTGCTTATAGCATTCTTTTTACCATGCAGTTTTTAAGCAGTTTATAAATTTTCAAATTTATATGTAGGTCACTCAGAGTCATTTCCATATAAGTAGAGCAAACAAAAGAAACACCTTAGCAGTTATTAAGCAGTTTTTAAGCAGTTCTCCTTAACCTTCCTATTGACTGCTAAGATACTGCTAAGGAAACTGCTAAGCAACTGCTAAGTTACTGCTAACGAACTGGCTAAGTACTGCTTAAAATGTGGACTGCTAAGGAAAACTGCCTAAGGAGAGAAGAAGGCTAGTAAACTGTCTAAGAACTGCTAAAGCACTGAACTGTTAAGGTTAAAAAACTGCTAAAGAACTGCCTTCCACTTTGACTTGGGTATATATAGTCACGTGACCAAGGGATATCTAAAGGGTCCCTCTAAAAGCGTCTAAGAGGGTTATGAAGATTTATTACTTGTAGAAGACTATTCATTGTGAAAAACTAAAGAAAGATTAACCATATATCATCAGGGATCATGGAACAGGGCTGAAGTAACACTAGAAGTTAACTAATTTAATATTTTTTGGAAAAAGAACTTCTGTAATTGTGTACGTTTTCTTATTAGACATCTTTGCTTCCTAAAATAACAAAAAAGGTATGAAAAACAATCAGTTATAAATAAAGAAAAGCTTTCAATATTAAGATATATCATAGAATGAGACAAATCATTTTAAATATAACTGTGCTTGCGACCCATACATATTCTTACAAGTATAAAGTAGAAAAAAGACCTCTACGCATTATAAGTAAGTACATCGATTTAATAGTATTTCGTTTAGATTGACACAAAGGAAGTGTAAAAATCTCTTAACGATAAATTGTATTCAATACTAAAAATTTTTTTTTTTTCAATAAAAAAAAACTGATTCTGTAAGTGTACACTGAACACAGGCATTAAACATAATTTATATGTACTTATTTTATTTTATTTATAGATATTGGATGCAAAATCTGAGATGTGTCTTTTATCAAAATTCATTTTATATACATTCATTTGAATTCTAAAGATATGCACTTTGATTCCACGTCTGTACCCATTTTCGTGTGAAACGTATCTTAATTTTTTTTCAAAATGTTTTTGTAATCGCATGTACATGTGCCCCTTTGAACTTGCACAAATTACCTTTGATCAAGGTGTAAAGTATTAATTCTTATGTTCTTCCATAAAAATGATATGAACAGGACGAGGTGATTCCTATACATACCCCCAAACTTTGTTTGTGGCGGGTATAATGATAAGACCACTTGTTATATGGGCAATAGATTTAGGACAGATCAATGCACAAACTGCATCATCAACATCTTGAAAAATTCAAATTCACATTAAGTTAAGTTAATAATTAAGTTGAAAGGAGCTGGTTACTAAAAACAGAAAAAAATGTATATTTAATCTGTGAAAGGCAACATACCCAAATCAAGAAACTTTGACCTTGGTTTGTATTAAATAATTAATATTGTTTACTGTGAAACAATAATTCTGACCTTGGTTTTTATATATTGAAACTACCATCTCTAGTGTCAAAGGTTTTGGTTTTCCTCACAAACAGACACACAGGCATGTTATAATATAATCAATTATTTTTCTTTCATGTTTGATATCATCGTATGATTTTAATACAGGTATAAAAGGACAACCCAGTACTAAATAGTAAAACCCCACTCTGTTTGACTCTCATAAATCAGTCTCAAAATAACATGGCATACCAAAACGAAGAGTGTACTAAAATTTCAAGAATCTGCAATGAGTATTAGCTGAGAAAACCGTGATGGAAATTGGTACATACAGACACACAGATAAACAGAAAATTGACGTTGTATTCATACAAAAATAATTGTCACCTTTTGACCTGCAAAAAAGCCCCAATCATCTACTATGAGTAGTTGCCGAAAATATGCGAAGAAAATTTGTCACAGACAGACACACAGACAGCTACACAGAAACACAAGGGTAAAAAAGTATACCCCAGAGCTAGGGTCGAATTCCTAGTAATCTGTTTGATTGACTGGACAATGTTATAAATGTGTATGATTCACTTTAAGTGTTTGAATAAAATTATAACCACAATTAACTCAACAGATTGCAAAATTTGCAAAGTCATTAGTATTTAAGTGTGTGTTGCATTCCGAACCACAACCATATTTCAGTATAATCTTTCTGTACATATAAGTAATTAATTTTCAGATTATGGTTTTGGTTCAGAGTGCAACACGTGGTGTACTAGAAGGTTAAACATCATAACCCTCCAACATTTTCCCATATACTCAATGTTAAAGCGGTTGAGGGTACCATACTTTGATCATTTATTCCAATATTATCCAACTTTTTTCTCCCAAAATAAATACATAGCACAAAATTAAACATGTTGAAAATAATGAAAGTAAGTTTAAAATTGTTGGCAATCTAATCTCATTTTTCACAAAAAACATGGGCCAAAAAACAGCCTTGTGGAAACCTCTCCTTTCAAAGAAAATTCTACAGATCTAAAAGATATCAGCTATACGATAAAAAATCTAAAGACACTTACAGTAAATCATAAAAAACAGATCCAAAATTAAAAAGGAAATTGTAAGACTGTGAAGGGGGGGAGGGGCATTGATGATATGTACATGCATTTCAAATGTATAAAATTTGTATTTAAAAATATATTTTGTGAACTATTTTACATGTAATAATTGTTTTTATGGTTCATTATGCATTGATTATTTTCAACTGTGTAAATGGGGAAAATGTGGACATGTGAATAATGTATTATTGTATGTGTAAAATGTGACATTTTCTGTTACGAGAGAGTCTGTACATGTAAAAATGTTATATTCTTTATTATTTAGCTCATTAGAATTTTTTGAATTAAAAATCTTGTTTTTCTTACATGTGTGATGAACACAACAAAGGTTACAGAGGTAATTGGTAGAAATCCAGGTATACGGGTGTCAAAACTGTCCGTTGGTGACCAGCCTGCATGCCTCATTGTTTATCCGCCATTATTGATCTTTTCAAGGGGAGACAACCCCTGAAATCAGAGAAATTTTAGTGAAAATGAGAGTTACTTGTCCCTCTTTAGGTCTCACACAAGGAAATAATTTCACTATATATTACTATATAACTTGAATTAAATTATTTAATTTATTAGACTCTCAGCAGAAAATTCATGAAAGAGAAAATAAAAATTAATGCCTAAACAAAAATTTGAGATCAGAAAAAATATGCCTTATGCGGCTTTAAAATAAGAAAGAAAATCGACAGTAAACTTACCAACCCCAAAATGCACGTGGGATTCACATGTTGACAAACAGCCTATACACACCATCCAGGAAGTTGCATCATGCGCACCTCAAAAAAGAGTTCCTTTTAATTCAGTGGGATAATTCTGCTAAAAAAATGATATTCCTAGTACATGAGTCCAATTTTAATACTGTAGGCCTAAAACGAATTGCCAAAAATGAAAAAAGAAAAAAAAATTGTCTCTATATATATGGAACTTCAATTGACTAAGTTCATTTTGATTGGCTATTTCCTTGCGTAAGACCTTTAAAACATCTGATTGGTACATCGTGTGCTTGGAAGGTGTGTCTAAGCTGTCTCTGACGGATGTCATTTAAAGATACAGACTTCCCCTTATCGTCCTCTAGATATTAAAAGCTGGTGATGTGGTGCCTTTTCAATGGCTGGACAGCCGTGTTCATGACAGATGAATGCTGTTGTTAGAGAAAGCAGATATTTCATTCATGACAAAAATCCTATACATTTTACTTTTTCTTTTAACAATCATAGTGAAATAACCAGAAGTCTCTGTCAAGTTTGTAGCTCTACTGGTTATCTACTTATAATAAAGGAAGAGAAAAGAGAAACTTTAAAAAGCAACCAATAGAATAATGATCCTAGATCAAGTCTCTTTTTGTGGCAAGATTGCAATTATGAATAAGACTACAACTGTAGGAATAGCTTTTAATAAAACTTAACAGAATTTTCAATTTGATTTACTAGTCTATGGCAACATCAATCATCAAAAACACAAAACTGATAATTATGTATCTAAGTGTAGTCTACATGTATGCCAAATTACATTATAATCAGACTAGAACTGTATTTGGAATAGCATTTTGAAAGTATTTCACAGAAATTTCTACTCTTTATTAGTAACCATGGCAATACCATTCAGGGAAAACAAAAACCGATACAAAGAATTATGTAACTGTTATATTGTACTTTACTTATGTGCCAAGTTATACTGAAATCAGACCAGAACTGTAGGAGGAGTAGCATTTTGAATGTATTTCATAGAAATTTCTATTTTAAGTTACCAGAGCAAGACCGTTCATTGAAATTTAAAACGGATATAAAGAATTACCAGGTATGTATCAAAGTGCACTCTACTTGTGAAATTAAACCAAATCTGTAGAAGGAGTGGCGTTTTGAAAGCATTTCCCAGTAATATCTACTTTTAGTAACCATGGCAACACCTTTCATCGAAATCAATATTATATACAGAATTACAGTGGAGCCTCATTTATCCGGACGCTTTGGTTCCCAAGCAAATTGTCCGGATAAGTGAAGCGTCCGGATATCTGAATTCTATTGATTTCTCTTCCAAGTATTTGTATTTTAACTCTTATACACCTTTATATAAAGAATTATATAAGTACTATCATATAGAAATAATAATTTATTATTTTATAGACTTTATCTTTAGTATACATCAGCACTACTTTTAAACATTTTTTTCAAATATAATAGATATTTTTATAGCTAAAAACTTAGCACTATAACATGTACAAAAAACTTAAAACTAAAAACTAAGCACTACTACATAAAAACACTACACAACTACAAAATCTGTAACTGGTACATACATGTATGCACTGTTTCTCAACATTCATTCATAAAATGATCTATTTTGCGTTGACAGATTTTTTTTCTTTAAGCTGGCGGAAATGCCGACTCGCGCTCTCTTTGCCGGCAGTGTAGACATAGTTGAAGCTGGAGAGCAGAATTTATGACCAACATTGGATATAACGCTGCTTATATGGGCAGATTTTTAATTACCCAGCTTATTTTTACTTTCTTCTTCCTATAAATTGCTGAACATAGCCAAGCGAATTCCCTCATTTGCAGCTTTGATTACACCCAAGCGAGCTGTCAGTATCGAGTCTAATTTTAATTTGAACACTCATCCACGCTTAATCTGACATATTAAAAATTCACTCAGTAATCATTCCAAGCGAAATCATTGATTGTCTAAAATTATTCAAATTTGATTGAATGTTTTAGTTTGGGTTTTTTTTTCGATGATAACTCCCACCAATCTACAGATGAAAATTACACAATACCGATTTGTGTTTGCACATGTGTAGACAACGAGATTATGAAACTATGTCGTCCCGTCCATAAATAGAAAAATATTTAAAACCAGCTATGTACTAAAATTATAAATATCTCGCAGATAACAAATAATTGTATAGAAAATTGTTTTCTGTTACCGACACAGTTAATTTGTTTATTTTTATTTGTGTATCGATCTCTCGTATATTACGACCATAACCACTTAGCATGCTTAATCTGTGGACTAATCATCGTAAGTCATTCATAACAGGTCACAGGTGATCGTCTTGTAAAAACAATCAATCCGGACAGTGTTTTGATAACAATTATCACTCAGTTCAGGCGTGAATGTTGACAAGAGTGGAAGTACAAATTAAAAATTTACCGTCCGGATAAATGAACCAAATTATAACGTAAAAATACATTTTGTAGTAAAAAAGAGCCGTCCGGATACGGAACGCGGAATTCCGGATAAATGAGTCAGAATTACGTTTAAAAAATCCGTTCCCGAGAAAAATCGTCCGGAAGGTGAAGCGTCCGGATATCTGGCGTCCGGATATCTGAAGGTCCACTGTATGTATCTTAGTGCAGTCTACTTAATGGTATATGACAAGTTATATTGAAATCAGATCAAAACTGTAGAGGGAATAGGGTTTGGAAAGTTTTCCTTAGAAATTTATATTTTTAGCAACCACTGCAACACCCTTCAACAAAATCAAAAACCGATATACAGAATTATGTATTTTAGTGTAGTCTACTCATATGCCAAGTTATAATATTGAAATCAGACCAAAACTGCAGGTGGAGTAGCATTTTTAAAAATTGTTTACAGATGGACAGACAGAGGGACAGACGATGGATGTATTACTATTGCATAAGCTCTTCTGGTCTTCGACCAGTAGAGCTAAAAAGCATAAACAAAGAAAACATATTTCTTGATCAAAATATCAAACATTGCATCACAAAGGACAGTCGACCTTCTAATTGTTTTTAATTTTTACCCTTGACCCTTTATTGTACTCACAATGTACACAAGCACTCCTAGGGGGCAGCAGTGTGTGGCAATCAACAGACATTTCTGCTCTCTGACGACGGAGTGGCCTGCTGTAGCTATGAGACTGGAGGATCCAATAAAGCTTAATTAAGTCACTGGTCATCTTTTTGTGGCAAGTCGTAAACTCTGCAAATAATCCAGATGAAACAAAATACTTGCTTTTAATAAAACTTGACTTTCAGACTTCAGAGTCTCTTCAGAATTCAGAAACAGTTTTAACAGATCTGAAAGTAAAACACACTTATAAAGAAGTCACAGGGACTGATTCACTGACAATTTTACTTCATTTGATTCCTGATATACTGTATGTCTGTAATTACCTATTACATTTGGCAGTGTATTCTTTTAAATGCTTTTGATGGAAAGATACTTCCCCTAATTGACATGCAAGTACATTGCTAAATGTCTTAATAAACATTGATACATGAATAAGAACATCAAGAAATGCGCTAAATTAAATCTACGCCAACTTGTTTAAAAATCAAAGTACTGAACGCACTCATGGGAGTTGAACATGGTGTATAACAAAATCTTTGATCGGGAGGTTAAGCGAGTAAACAATATTATATTTCAAATAACGACAAACTGTTTCAAATTTTTTGTGTTGCAACAATCTTGAGAAAGACATTCAGAGACATTGAATAGCAAAAAAATGGATGGGCCATAATGCTTGCCTGCCTACATTAGTCCTTTTTTATACCCCCTGCTTGAAAAGCGGGAGGGTATTTATTAATCGGGATTTCCGTCCATCTGTTTGTTACGCTTTAGGTATACCTTTCTCTTATCCGCAACTCCTCTAACACCACTGAATGAAATTTTCATAGAATCTTAATATTACATATTGCCATTGTGCACCTTCATTTACTTTTTCATCCTACACATAATTTCGGTTTCCCATTGCAAAACATATTCATATTAGAGGTGGTACGATCATTTACAGAATTCACTGCTCACATGCAGACTTCAAATTTGTTATATATTTTTCCTTGGCACCTTTACCCATGTGTTATGAAAATTTCAGTTTCGCAGGAATAATATATCAATATTGATATAATGTGGTTTGTTATATAAAACTTTTCTGTGAATATAAATGTATTTCAGTTACACGAACATTATACATAGAGTAAGTCAGAACTTAATCTTTTTTTATATTGTGAAGAAAAAAGCAATACCAAGTTAAACGCAAATATTTAATGATCAAACATAAAAACAGTGGTAAATGTGAGAGTTTATGTTCTTAAAAATTATCTGGTATGTAAATGAGGTTTTCCTTTTATTAAAAAAAATATACTTCATTTTGTTGCTTTTAATCACGATTTTACGAAAACATGGGTGTCCGTTTTTGGTTTTACTAGTAACATTTATAACAGTGTACTAGATGTAACGCTTTTGGAAGGTGATACTGCTGATTTACTAATAAAAACGCATATTTCCTAAAGTTTTAATGCAGTAATGAATTAATTTAAAACAAGAAAATGTTCATGAAAAGTTTGAATAAATTCTCTGCAACGGTAAAAAAGATATTGCTAAAAATCCGGGACTGCCGGGCGTCGAGAAGACTAGATTCACCGCTTGCCGTCAGTATGTAGAGTTGTCGTTCGCATCTCTTTCGGTGTATGACGCTACACTGAAAATGAGTTCCATTACGAAAAACTTTGAGGTTCTTTATAATTTAGTTTTACTTTTAAGGAAATCTAATATTCAAAATAAGATTACTTTATCATTACATTTACTTACATTTCAAATTATGAAAATTAGATAAATTCAGGAGAAAATGACATGAACTATTTGTGGCGGATGTTTATGTATGTTTTCTGTTGAATATCATTGGAGTAAATTGGGGGACACAGTAGCCTTGCTTTTGGCTCTATATAATCAACACAAATTACTGCGCATGTTAAATACGTGATGACCATGGGAGATTGAACATAGTTCAACTCCCAATCATTTTCCTTTAAATATTATACATTTACAGTATCTGTTATAATTGTTCAATAATTGTTAAAAATATTATAAAGTGAAGGGGACTGTAAATCACTTCTGTTTAAGGGTCAACTCATAATAAGCATATTTGCTATAAGCGTGTTTCACTGTATATTGACATTCATACATTGTAATGTACATACCAGGATGGGTTTGGTGAAGTTGCTGACTAGACAGACTTGCCATTGACAAACATGGCTTCCTCAGTGTCACTCACACAGCACTAAAAAAGGAATTAATTTATACAGTAAAACTCGGTTATAATGAAGTCACTGGGACCTATGAAATTACTTAATTCACTTTATATGAAATTCGTTATATCCGAAAAAGAAATTCGTTAAATTTATATAGCTGGCCTCATGGGGATCCAAGATAACTTTGCTATATCCGTGAATTCACAATATCCGTATTCGTACTAACCAAGTTTTACTGTACGTAGTTTAAAGAGATAAAAACTTAGAGACAAACCTAAAATGAAGCATGCTACCAGAATCTTTCCATCAATGACTGTTAAAACAAAAGAACAAAGTTAATAATAATTTGCTGAAAATCATCTGTAGGATTTTTAATTTTTACCTTGTTTCCCTGGGAACTAAACAAAACCTTTGTGACTTTGGAGAAGGCCCCTGGTCGTCATAGCATTGTTAGTGTCTGCATGTGACCGGCCCACTCATACAGTCTGACACTCCCATCTGCACTTCAAGTCAAATCTTAGGAAAAAAGATTTACTTTCATTGCAAAGAACTTGGTAAGGATACAATTAAAATTTAACATCATAACCAGAAGTCTCTGTCGAGACTGAAGTTTTCTTAGTGTAGTTGCTTAATTGCATGCCACATTATATTATAATCAGACAAAAACTGTATGTGGAGTAGCATTTTGAGAGTATTTAAGAGAATTTTCTATTTTTAGTAACCAAGGCTATAATGTTCATCGAAATCAAAAACCGATACAGAGAATTGTGTATCTTAATGTAATCTACTTGTGTGTTTGTTGTAGTAACAACGCTAACATGTTCATCAAAATCAAAAACCGATATATAGAATTATGTATTTCAGTGTAGGCTACTTGTGTGTGAAGTTTAATATTGAAATCAGACCAAAACTGTAGGAGTAGTGGCATTTTGAAAAAAAATTTACAGAAATTTCTATTTTTAGTAACCACGGCAACACCATTCATCGAAATCAAAAACCAATGCTCAGAATTATGTATCTTAGTGTATTCTACTTGTGTGCTAAGTTATATTGAAATCAGACCAAAACTGAAGGAGGAAAAGCATTTTGAAATTATTTCACAGGCCAACACCGTTCATCGAAATAAAAAAACGATAAAGAGAATTATGTATCTTAGTGTATTCGACTTGTGTGCCAAGTTATATTGAAATCAGACCAAAACTGTAGGAGTAGTGGCATTTTGAAACCAGAAGTCTCTGTCAAGACTGAAGCTCTACTGGTTTGTACTTATAACAAATGAAGACAAAAGTAGCAGTTGGGACTTGAAACTTTACAACAGCAATAAATAGAATAATGATGCTTGATTGAGCTCTTTTTGTGGCAAGATACTGCAATAAGACTACAGTTGTAGGAGTAGCTATTAATAAACTTTTAGAGTATTTTCAATTTTAGTAACCAAGGCAACACCGTTAATCGAAATCAAAAATCGATAAAAAGAATTGTGTATCTTAGTGTAGTCTACTTGTATGCCAAGTTTTATTGAAATCAGACCAAAACTGTAGGAGGAGTAGCATTCTGAAAGTATTTCACAGAAATTTCTATTTTTAGTAACCACGGCAACACCGTTCATCTAAATCAAAAATCAGACCAAAACTGTAGGAGGAGTAGCATTTTGAAAATATTTCACAGAAATTTCTATTTTCAGGACATGTAAACACGGCAACACCGTACATCAAATTTTAAAATCGATACACAGAATTATGTATCTTAGTGTAGTCTACTTATATGCCAAGTTATATTGAAATCAAAACTGAAGGAGGGGTAGCATTTTAAAAGTATTTCACAGAAATTTCTATTTTTAGTAACCACGGCAACTCCGTTCATCGAAATCAAAAATCGATAAGGAGAATTATGTATCTTAGTGTAGTCTACTTGTGTACCAAGTTATATTGAAATCAGACCAAAACTGAAGGAGGAGTAGCATTTTGAAAAATTGTTTACAGACAGACAGACGGACGGACGCTAGACGCATAACTATCGCATAAGCTCTTCTGGTCTCTGACCAGCAGAGCTAAACAATGAGCTAAACATAGTTTCACAGTTGATAAACTAGGTTTATCAACTGTAAACTATAGTTTACAGTGAACTATAGTTAACAATCGTTAACTATAGTTTTCATCTGTAAAACTATATTTAACGGTTGTTAACTATAGTTTACGAATGTTAATCTAAGTTTATCTGTCTGTAATAAAACGTTAACGTTAACGATAATCTATGTTTTGCGATCGCAAATGATTGTTTTCGGTTTTAAGTATAGTTTACGGTTGTGAAACATAAATTATCGCGTTAACAATGTAAAATATAGATTAACGTTGTTAACTATAGTTTACAGTCCGTAAACTATAGTTTACAACCGATAAACCTAGTTCATCGACTATGAAACTATGATTACCTCATTTTTGAGAATTTGGCGTGCTAAACATAGTTTCACAATTGATAAACTAGGTTTATCGACTGTAAACTATAGCTTACAAACCGTGAACTATAGTTTACAATTCGGAAGGTATAGTTTTCATCTGTAAAACTATATTTAACGGTTGTTAACTATAGTTTACAAATGCTAATCTAAGTTTATCTGTCTGTAATAAATAACAATAGTTAAAACTCAGTTTGCGACCGTTAAATCAGCATTAACGGTCGCAAATACCAAATTAGATGATAGTTATTCCCTAATTTACGATCGTTAACTATAGTTTACAATCGTGAAACTGTATCAGATAATTTATGTTTTGCAATCGCAAATGATTGTTTACGGTTGTGAAACTTCTGTTTAGCTCTTTTTTGTGAATTTGGCGTGCCATAGACTCGCGTTTTGTATACTGAAATTAGGCGATTTTATTACAATTAGTTTTCTATGGATTTTTCAGCTAATGCGGTTGTGGCGGGGGCGTCGCGAGTGTAACCGGTTGTTGGAGGATGCTCTGTGCATCATTGTACGGATTTCTCCGTTATTTGCCGATTATGACAAAGAGCACACGGTGGTTGTGACCGGTCGGCAGGGGATGCTCACTCTTCCATGGCACCTGATCCCACATCTGATGTATTAGAAGTTCGTTTTGCTCTGCTCCTGATTTGTATTGTTTGAATAGAATCTTGAGTTTGAATCTTGTTCTTTATCTCCAAGTATTTCATTTTAGAATTGTTTGGGAAGAATTTAATATTGGGAGTTGAAATTCCCATTAACCAATTACGAATACTTACTTTGAAAAGCACAAAATAAAATACAAATCCATATAATTAACATTGACTCCACTTTTTTTTTTGTCATATCTTGCTTGGGTATTGCAACAAGCTGTATGGATATACGAGACTAAAAACTAGATATGTAGAACACACATGTATATATATTTGATTTAATGTAATCAAACAGGAAATAATTGTTTAACTTTCATCCATACTCAAACAATGGTCACTCAGTTCTCCACTTTGTGAGAGAGAAAAAAGAGCTGAGGCTCATCTAGATCTCCTACATAAATTGAAATCGACAAATTTTAATGAATTACATGCAACAGACAATAAGTAAACAATATTCTCTTCATTCTTCTTGCTTCTGTTTCTCTTTTAATTGAGTTCAGTTACAAGTAGATACAAGAGCATAATTACAGAGTTGGATAGTGTGGTATAGTAAAAGGTGTCTAATCCAGTGCCTGTTCAATCTGTTATACTGTGAATTATTTTAAATTTTACGTTTTCCAATTAAATTTTTTTTTAACAGAAGTCTCTGTCGAGACTGAAGCTCTACTAGTTTGTACTTATAATAAAGAAAGAGAAAAGTAGCAGTTGGGATATAAAACTTTACAAAAGCAATAAATAGAATAATGACAAAAACTGATACACAGAATTATGTATCTTAGTGTAGTCTACTTGTGTGCCAAGTTATATTGAAATCAGACCAAAACTGTAGGAGGAGTAGCATTTTAAATGTATTTCAAAGAAATTTCTTTTTTAAGTAACAACAGCAAAACCGTTCAATGAAACAAAAACCTATATACAGAATTATGTGTCTTAGTGTAGTCTACTTGTCTGCCAAGCTATATTGAAATCAGACCAAAACTGTACGAGGAGTAGCATTTTGAATGTTTTTCATAGAAAATTCTATTTTTAGTAACAACGGCAACACCGTTCTTTGAAATCAAAAACCAATACATAGAATTATGTATCCTAGTGTAGTCTACTTGTGTGCCAAGTTATAATAAAATCAGACCAAAACTGTAGGAGGAGTAGCATTTTGAATGATTTTTACAAATTTTTCTATTTTTAGTAACCACGGCAACACTGTTCATCGAAATCAAAAACCGATACACAGAATTATGTATCTTTGTGTAGTCTACTTGTGTGCCAAGTTATATTGAAATCAGATTAAAACTGTAGGAGGAGTAGCATTTTGAATGATGTTCACAAATTTTTCTATCTTTAGTAACAACGGCAACACCGTTCATCGAAATCAAAAACCGATATATAGAATTATGTACTTTAGTGTAGTCTACTTGTGTGCCAAGTTATATTGAAATCAGACCAAAACTGTACGAGGAGTAGCATTTTGAATGATTTTCACAAAAATTCTATTTTTAGTAACATCGGCAACACCGTTCATCAAAATCAAAAACCGATAAACAGAATTATGTATCTTAGTGTTCTCTACTTGTGTGCGCTGTTATCCTGACATCAGATTATAACTGTAGGAGGAGTAGCATTTTGAATGATTTTCACAAAAATTCTATTTTTAGTAATATTGGCAACACCGTTCATCAAAATCAAAAACCGATACACAGAATTATGTATCTTAGTGTAGTCTACTTGTGTGCCAAGTTATATTGAAATCAGACCAAAACTGTAGGAGGAGTAGCATTTTGAATGATTTTCACAAAAATTCTATTTTTAGTAACATCGGCAACACCGTTCATCAAAATCAAAAACCGATAAACAGAATTATGTATCTTAGTGTAGTCTACTTGTGTGCTAAGTTATATTGAAATCAGACCAAAACTGTAGGAGGAGTAGCATTTTGAAAAATTGTTACAGACGGACAGACAGACAGACGGACGGACGACGGACGCATTACTATCACATAAGCTCTTCTGGTCTCTGACCAGTAGAGCTAAAAAATTTAAAGAAATTTCTATTTTTAGTAACCACGGCAACACCATTCATTGAAATCAAAAACCAATGCTCAGAATTATGTATCTTAGTGTATTCTACTTGTGTGCTAAGTTATATTGAAATCAGACCAAAACTGAAGGAGGAAAAGCATTTTGAAATTATTTCACAGGCCAACACCGTTCATCGAAATAAAAAACCGATAAAGAGAATTATGCATCTTAGTGTATTCGACTTGTGTGCCAAGTTATATTGAAATCAGACGAAAACTATAGGAGGAGTAGCATTTTGAAAAATTGTTTACAGACAGATGGACAGACAGATGAACGGACGCGGGACACATTACTATCACATAAACTCTTCTGGTCTCTGACCAGCAGAGATAAAAAATTTGAGATCAGAAAAAATATGCCATATGCGCTTAAAAGAAAGTAAACATACATGTACCTACCCCAAAAATACATGTGGGTTTCACATGTGGACAAAGAGCCTACAGTCACCATCCAGGAAAATACATCATGGACACCTGAAAAAGTCACTTAATTCCTTTTAATTCAGCGGGTCATGATAATTCTGTAAAAGATATGATATTCCTAGTTTATGAGTCCAAATTAAATAGTGTAGGTCTAAAACAAAATGCCAAAAATGAAAAAAGAAAAAAAAAAAAAATGTGTTTGTGAAACACTGATGCTCCCTTTAGGCAACATAGCAAAGATTAAACTTTTCTTAAATGCAAATTTAATATGATGGTACCAAAAGTACGATATTCTCACTGAAAATACAATTGTGAAATATGAAAGTAGGCCAAGGTAAAAGGTTTTTTTTATAAGTACGGAAATCTTCATGGTCAAAGGTCATTGGTATCCATTGATTGAAAGGTCTTGCCACGTAAAATACATCTGTGAAGTATGGAAGCCCTAGCCCAAACTGTTCAAAAGATATTGCCAAGGTTAAAAGTTTTTAAAAGTAGGTCAAACTCCAAGGTCAAGGGTCTTGCTATCAAATTAAAGGTCTTGTCAAAATGATTAGATATGTAGAGTATGAAAGCACTAGCCCTAACCCTTTTAAAGTTATGGTCAAGGTTTGCTTTTTAAAAGTAGGTCAAACTCCAAGGTCAAGGTAAAAATTCTTGGTATCCAATGAAGGGTTCAAAAGTTATGGTCAAGGTTAAAGTCAAAAGGTCAAGGTCGTTGGTATCTAATGAAAGGTCTTCAAACAAAGAATATATATCTGAAGTATAAATGTCCTGGTATCTACTGCTCA
>NW_026929083.1:0-37136 GCF_032062105.1 Saccostrea cuccullata | reverse complement strand
ATTAATTAATGAGTTCATTGTAGGAACTAGCTGTCTCTATCATTTCTGTTGGCTGATATCTCTGATAGGCCCTTTTGGGAATTACGAAGAACTGCTGGTCAGTTTAAATAGCTATGCTAATTAGGGCCAGCCTTTATTTCTAAAATCCATTTGTTATAGATTAAGTTTTTAATACTTATTAGTTAAATTGATATATTAAATTTTTTTTTAAAATATAAGTGACAAATTTCAAGCATCATGCCCCATATGAAAGATTTATGCATATATGTGTGTGTTTGTGGGGGAGGGGCATTTGTCAAGCTATAATGCAACCATTTGATGATTATTTGTTATAATTAATGCTTACACCACAGGAGATGTTTAAACAAATATCAAAAGGAATAAAAAAAATTATGGAAATCCTTTTAAAGGTTGCCATGATATCCTCGCACCCTAAATGTTTTATATTAATTGAATGGAAAACTACGGGTTTAACGGGAGTATCGTGTGTGGTGGGGTTCTTTATTATTTTAAAATGAATTTCATCAATCTTGCATTGTATTCAATAGCACATGTGCCCCCATCCATCTGACATTTCCTACCTCCATGGCAAAAGAGTTCTGCTAAGTTAAGTAATCGGGATATCAAGTATTTAGTGTAGTGCAGTGTAATTTCTGCAACGTGACGCCAGAATCCATCATTCCTGCTGCCCAGCGTTGTGCATATCATTGATTTCTTCTTAGCGTCTTGTCACCAAATCTGGTCAGAAATACTAAAATTTTCTTGCATTCATTTTTCTTGCATTCACCCTCTTTGATATTTTTATGTTCCCATTGTTCCATTTACTTTTAAACACCACGCATTTTCCTAAGTAAAATGCCAAAAAATTCGCCAAATGCGTGTTGCTTAGGTGAAGACTCGTACTTATTTAAAAAAAAATTTTAAAAACAAATTCACAAATGCTTAAGATTCAATCCAAAGTTTTTTTTTCAGTGCACCTGAATTTCAAAAGAATTCTTCAGTTTCTTGATGGCTTATCCCTCTTTCCATGTATGCAAGTTTTCACAGACAGGGGAATACTTGCAACAAGCAATCTGAAAGGCTTGCATTAGAATATTGTTTTTAATTATGGCAGTGTGTGTCCTGCTTCTGATTAAAAAGCCATATTTCCGAGAAAAAAAAACCTCACCGAAGCTGAACAAAATGCAAACTTTACCAGTAACTTTTCAGGGTAGACTACATTACCATCAAAAAATCAGCTCGATACCTGTCAGTGTTAATAAGATATTTTCAAATCATAATCCTCGAGGATGGACCACAATTTAAATATATAGAAAAAATTCTTTCAAAAATCTTCTCAGGAACAGCAAAGCCATGATTGATCATATTTAATATATGGGAGCATCCCTACATGTACGTAGTGTATATTCATGCTTATTTTTTAGATCAAGGCCCAAAGGGTAGGGTGGGGTTCGGGCCACTCCTGTAGAACTTTCAGTCAATATTGAAACGACTTCTTTTTTTTGTTGCTAAAATGATAATCTTAGCGATGTGGCATCATCTTAATTTTTAAAAAACGCATGTGAAATTACACTTAAATGTACCAGCAACAGAGCAATGACATACATTTACAAAATATTTTATTTATCACGAGTTTAAATCCACAATTTTTACTGGTTTGGAATTCTTTAACGCTATGCAGTGAATAAAGCTATTAATGACTCCAACCAGAAAGTATAAATACCGGGCAGGTAGATATTGCACAGGTGAGCAGGTAATCCAATACATTGATTTGGACATCATTTAGTCGACAAGACAGACGCCATTAAAGTCAGGTAATAACTATGAAATGATTTCATTTGATAAATTTGATTAATTGATTACATACGAATTTCATACAAGACAAAATAAACTTCAAATATGTATAATATAACATTTACATTCGCTGTGTTTTACTACTAAGCTAACTGTGAAACTGATTTTAAAACCATTTCATAGGCGTCGGAACCGGGGGGCAAGGGGGGGGGCCCCCCCACTTTTTTTCCAAATATATACTTAGTTTAGACATTGAACATATCTACGTAGGTTTACCCCCCCCCACTTTCCACAATACAGAGGTCTTAGTGTAGGTTTAAAGTGCGGAAAGTGGTTGTGTTGGAAAAGATTTTGGTACTGAAGTTCGAACCCCCCCCCCCCCACCACCACCACGAAATAGGTATTTCGAGTTTGGGCAATTTTTTTTTTTTTTTTTTTTGCTTGTCAGGTTTTTTTGAAGGTACAAACAAAATTTTCTTTACACTTAGCCCCCCACTTTCATTTTGCTTCCGACGCCAATGCATTTTCGTGTATACTCACGCGTAGAAATATACACGGGGAAACGTGTTAACGTGACGTCACAATGAGACTGCAGCGACGTTAGAAAAATACAACGATATAGGGCAGCGAGAATTAGATATTGAGTATATTTTAGTTTCTCCCAAACATGTAAAATGTAAATATAAGGAATGTTTTTAAGTTTTGTGTTAGTTATTGGTGTGAGAATCACACAGACTTGCACGTAGGCATATTTTTCATGAAGCGCTAGCGCGCTTCATGAAATATGCCTACATGACAAGTCTGTGTGTTTCAAACACCAATAACTCACATAAAACTTAAAAAACATTCCTTATTTGAAGGAAAAATTTCGACATGTAAGATTGTTTAGAAGACAAGCGTACATTCTTATCCATCATAAGAATGTACCCCTTTCAAAAATAATGTTTTCAAGGTCATGGATATACATGTAAATAATGACTAAGGCAGCAAGACTGTCACTTGACAATACAGTATTTCAGTATCATTTGCTAAACATAATTTTAGAACATCGACTCAGTTTTATTATCTTCGTTCTCCTGGACTTGACTAAAGATAAATACAGGTGACTTGATAGCATATTGATTATGTACAGTCAATACATTGAGGTGCCATTAGTGTAATATTAGCATTAACAATGCAACCTTTTTCTACACTACAGGACTACTCTGATCATGGACCCTCGTACCAGTGCCCAGGACGTGATGCGATGTGACCTGTGTGAGACCGCTGTAGTACAGATGCACTGTGATTCATGTCTTGTCAACCTGTGTAAGGCTTGTGTGGGAGAACACATGGTATCTGATCAATCCAAAAAACATGAAGTTGTTCAATTCAAGCTTAGAAAATCTACGCTGCTCTTCCCTGTGTGTAAAATTCATGATAAAAAGGAAGACATTATTAAAGAAAAAAATGAGCTAAATGAGACAATTTATCCCACCTACCAGTACATTGCCTTTGATGTACAAAACAGAATGAGTCAGTTAGAAAAGAAATATGGAGATCTCTCAACAGCCATAACAAAACATGGAGAGGACTGGCACAGAGAAATTGACGAACTTGTCCAGAAACTTAAAGCTGAAGTTGAAAAAATGAAAAATACACAGTTACAAACTCTACAGAAACATCTGGATGAAATAAACAAAATCATTTCTGACATCAAGGATGAAATTGATTCACTTGATGTTGCTGTTAAATCTAATGACATGTCAAAAATATTTAAATCTACATTCAGTGTAGAGAGATATAGAAATCTTCCACAAAAAGTTCTGCCATCTTTACCTACATTCACGCCATGCAAAATCAAAGGACAACACCTTAGTAAAATATTTGGAACTGTATCATCGAGTTCTCCTACATCAGATAAATACGGCTACAGCATGAAGACAACAAAAAATTCACCAGAAGCTGGATCCTCTCCTCCAGTCAAACAGCTGCTTGATGAACCAGAGACTGTAACAACCATAAACACCAGGTTTTATAACCTTTATAATGTGGCCTGTCTGAGTGATGAAGAAATCTGGACAAGAGGAAGTGACAACACCATGAAACTCTACAGCATCAATCAGGGATCACTACTCAAGTCAATCAGAACCAAGTCGGGAACAACCATCTGACATAGCAGTGACAAAAAGTGGAGATCTAGTTTATACTGATATCAGTGATAGAACTGTGAACATTGTGAAGAATGAGAAGATAGAGGTGGTGATCAGACTACAGAACTGGAAACCCAGCGTGTCTGTAGTACCCCTCTGGTGACGTCCTGGTTATCATGTACAGTGACGATACCCATACCAAACAAAAGTTGTCCGTTACTCTGGCTTTACAGAAAAACAAATCATTCAGTTTCATGATAAAGGTCAACCTCTCTATTCATCTGGTACCATAGCTGAGAACAGGAACCTAGATATCTGTGTGTCTGACTGGAAAGCTAATACAGTAGTGGTGGTCAATCAGGCCGGGAAACTAAGATTCAGATAACTGGACATACTCCTGGTCTCAAGAACGAAATATTCAGTCCACGAGGAATCACCACAAATAGTCAGAGTCACATCCTTACAGCTGATCATAACAATGACTGTGTCCACATCATAGACCAGGATGGACAGTTCCTCCGTTACATAAACTGTGGACTGAGTAGACCCTGGGGACTGTGTATAGATACAAATGACAATCTGTTTGTTGCTCAATGGAAAACAACAAAAGTGATGAAAATCACATTTCTGCAGTGAAATATCGTACTGTTCATCAGTGCAAATTATAAATGAGATTATGCTTCTTTTTCTATATAATAGTTCAGTGACCATTGTTGTAAACTAAAAGTATATTTATGATATCATTTTCAAATATCGGGATACAAATACAGGTTGGTCAAAAATCAATACAATTTGATTTATGTTTTGTTTAATACAATTTTATACTGGGAAAAAACCTGAAATGGGACATTCTTTTAAATTTTTTTAATCAGGAATAAAGACTTAATTAAAACCCTAAACTATAGTGTTGGAGAATATATACACAGGAAAGATATCCACGTGTATATGTTTGCTCATCATACTCAAATGAATAAGCAGTTAACTTAAACACCAGATATCTTGGATGCAGTAAATCGAAAACAAGAGGCCCAGGGGCCACAGCGCTCACCTGAGCACATCGTGCTTGAATTTATCCCCCCCTCCAGGCGTTCATCATTTGAACAAATTAGAATCTACACTACCTGAGGATGATTCCATATAAATATCACTAATCATAGCTTTGAAGTACTTGAAAAGAAGATTTTAAAAGGTTTCCCTATATATCCCTATGTAAAACTTGGGTCGGCCATTTTGGCCCCACCCTAGCCCCGGGGGTCATGATTTGAACAAATTTGATTCTACACTACCTAAGGATGATTCCACATGAGTTTCATCTGTCATGGCCCAGTGGTTCTTGAGAAGAAGATTTTTAAAGATTTTTCCTATATATTCCTATGTAAAACTTGGGTCGGCCATTTTGGCCCCACCCTAGCCCCGGGGGTCATGATTTGAACAATTTAGAATCTACACTACCCCAGGATGCTTCCACATAAGTTTCAGCTTTTCTGGCCCAGTGGTTCTTGAGAAGAAGATTTTAAAAGATTTTTCCATATATTTTATGTAAAACTTGGGTGGGCCATTTTGGCCCCACCCTAGCCTTGGGGGTATAAATTTGAACAAACTTGAATCTACACTTCCTGAGGATGATTCCACATGATTTTTCATCTTTTCCTGGCCCAGTGGTTCTTGAGAAGAAGACCTTTCAAAAATGCCATTAATTTTTCTCTAATTCATAATTATCTCCCCTTGGAAAAGGGTGTGGCCCTTCATTTGAACAAAATTGAATCCCCTTTTCCCAAGGATGCTTTGTGGCTAGTTTGGTCAAACTTGGCCCAGTGGTTCTGGAGAAGAAGTCGAAAATGTGAAAAGTTTACGGACAGACGACAGACAACGGACAGACGGACGCCGGAAAAAATGTAATAGAAAAGCTCACTTGAGCCTTCGGCTAGGTGAGCTAAAAATTGTAAAAGTAGCATATATAGGTACTATATCATTTTCAGCATGGTTATTTTTCATTCCATTTTTTTAAACGCAAGGTAAACAAAATTTCCAGCAAATTTACCTGGTCATTTAGTTGCATTTACGGGATCTTTATAACCTTATCCTCATGTGCAGCGTAAGATGTCCCAGTCTACACGTTGCCATAGCAATTGATACCTCTGACAAATTCATTCAATACTTTTAGTCTGATTGTAGTTATAAAAATCTTTTGGAAAATTGCAAATCTTGATTGTTTTTCTTATCTTTCAACCATTCATAGAGAGATAAACAATGTGTAATACATGCATTTTAGCTAGGTGTCAATTAACTACTAGTATTTTATGATTGGCACTTCTTAATGAAAGAAGCAGGCTAGCCTATTCTGTAAAATATCAAATGAAATTGGTAGGGGTGTCACGGCAACATGTTAAGTAAGGACCCTGACATCAGGGGGATAATTAACCCTTCCTCAGGGTCTGAATCCATGATCAAGGGAACATTAATTTCAGAATTGTGGCAAATTAAACAGTCTAGATACTCCACATGATTGCTTTAAGCCATAATAAATGTCAAAAATTAGGAAGATTTTCAAAGAACTTATTATGAGGATCCTTTGTGTCACATTGAAAAGTAGCCCGTGGGGTCTCACTGGCGAAGACGGGAAAATACAATAATAGGAATATTAAAGAATGTCTCCCCTTTCTCAGAATACTAAAAGGTATCTCATAAAATGTATTACTACCTAGTATTTAAGATTTTTTTTTTTAAAAGTTACTCAATTTATCAGCACATGCGGGGTGTCTGCATTAAAATATGAACCAAGGCATGGTAAAAATATTAAATTCCATGCTTAAATAAAAACTGTAATAAAGATTCACAGTCTAAACATATTTTTTTTTAAAAATATTTTTTACATTGCAAATTTAATGTTCTGAAAGAATGACATGATTAAATTTAAAATATAAAAAAGAGTCACAACTCCATTTTGTAATTTTTCAAAATTTCATTTCCATCTACAACAAGTTTATTCTTTAATTTTTTTTTCTAAAAAAAATAAAAAATATATGAATATCAATAGATATGGCACTCTTTCCAATTTTTTTTGGATTTTATTAAAAATTTTAGAAATTTAAGCTTATGACAAACCTCTAGGTAGATTAATTCTCATGTTTTTTCCCATTTTTTATATAAATTTTTGTGTTTTTTGAAGTCTGTTTTTGTCACCTTCCACCCTAAACGTCCCCTTAAAAAAACACAACCAATGAAATATCAATTCATTACCTCTCCTTAATATTTGGATCCTCCGGCTAAAATAAGTACAAGAAATCTACCGAAAAAAATTAAATATTACTAAACATTAATAAATTTCTACGTAACATTGAAATTTTTTTTTAAAAACATTAGATAATACATTACGACTATATTTTCCCCCCATGGTCGTTGGTTTTTTTGAGGGCCACGCTTCCTGATTCCAGGGCACTAACCCCCGTCGGGGGAGCAATTTCCTTTCATCACAAACCCCCGGGGGACCGGAATCTGAGGATAATTATATATAATCAATATTTATACTAAAAAAGTGTAGTAAATACGGGGATAATTAATGAGAGTTTCAACTTCCCATTGAGAATGTAAAACCCAAATATGGATTACACTTGAAAATATTGAAAAGACCAATTGAAATTTTATAAATTTGCAAATTTTTACACGTGCATGTATATTTATTTGATACAATCAAAAGTCAATTTTTTTTTAGTTAAGGAATTACACCCACCTCTCCCCCTTACAATATATACTACCAAATTTTCTGTAGGCCCCTATAATTTTTTAAGTCCTTTTTTTAAGTACATGTATAATAAATAATGTTTCATATTGATATAATTACAAATGATTGTTACCAATTACAATGTACCCTTTCCCAAGTCAATGAGTGGAGATTCTTACAAAGAAAAAAAAAGATAATAAAGGTATCACCTATTCCTAGAAATATAAATAAGACAATTTTTATGGCCCTCCCCCAAATATTGAAAAGTATTTTTTTTAAAAAAGGCTTAAAAATAATAAAACACACTTTCTTTTAAATTCCAAATAATGTGAATTTTCTTGATCTCCATATCTGTAAACATTCCATTCATGAGCAGCTAAAGGTGAACCCAGTACCTTTTTAAGGGAAAAAAATTTAGAGAAAAATTAATGTCTTTAATAAAAGAAAAAATTAACTAGTGCTATAAAAAGGGGAAAAATAAATGTTAAATTCCAAAAAAATTCTGATAATCATTTAATAATTTATTGAACAATTATAAACACAAAAAAAAAAGAGTATAGTAACATATGATAGTAACATTTGTAGAAAAAGGGGTTTGGCTATGCCTGTCCTAATCCGTTTTGAATTCTTACATAATAAAATATGTTAAATCAAATCTAATACTCAAAATAATAAATGATAAAAAACCCCCCCCCCCCCCCAGTTTTCACTATTACATAGTCCTTGTAATTCAATTTTAATTGACAAGTTTTAACAAACATTAGATATTACAGAAATGTTGTTTGTTTGAATATAATAGACAAGTAGTATTTTGTATATGGAAAAAAATTGTGAAGGTAATTACTGCAATTTATCTACCAATTTCAATTTGTTTTTTTTTTTGCAAAAAACAACAATAATAATAATAATGATAATAATAATAAAAAAAACAGGTTAAACTTGCACTAACCCCAAAATGTACAGTAAATAGCATTATGATTAAAATTTTTTTTTTTGGAATATTTCTCCATCTGATCAATAGGGTGGGAACCCTTGAGTTTTGGGGAGACAGGGAATGCTTACTCCTCCATTGCACCTGATCACAACCCTGATGTTTTTGAACTCCTAGTTGCTTTCTCAATTGTGTTTTAATAACTTTTTAGCGTTTTTCTTTCTTCCCCCTTGAAAAGTGGGAGGGTATAAGAATGGGATTTACGTCTGTCCGTGTCTGTCCAGCTGTACGTCCGTCCTTGCCTTTTCTCTTACCTCAACCCCTTTTAAAATTTCTTTAAATGTGTACCGACAAATCATTCTGCACAGGGGTTTAATTTTCACATACCTTGACTAGTTGTCCTCCATCTTTGTTGATGATGAGATCCCCCTTCATCTGGACCACCATCTTGGTCGTATTATTCCAAAGTTGCCTGCAAAAAAGTGTTTTAAAATTATAAAACTATCACTGCATATCAAAATCATAAACCTACATAATTTACATCATTCTCATTCTAAAATTGGTTATTCCCCAATCCAAAAACATATAAAGAAAGTAAGGTAAAATTGGAACTTTTTGGTTTTATTCAATGGTTAGTTTGAAGAGCCATAAAAAAATTGAACAAAGGCCTTTTGTTTACCCTACTGACCATTTTACAAGTAGAGCGCATAGCCCACGTCTGGGGAGAACAGTGGTTCTCCTGGTCAAAAGGGAGCGGTAAAATTTTCCTTTTTTCCGATTCCCCAAAACAACAAGGAAAACTGGGTCTCTGTAGGAAACAAGCAAAATAGGGGGGTATAAAAATTTTATCAAAAATTTTATTTAGTCTACCCAGAAAAATGTAAGGAATATTTTTATTTGTATGGTATGCCATGGGATCAATGATAAATATGAATTAATTTTAAACGGGATAAAAAAAAATGCTGAAATTTATGCTGACACAAGATAGAGAAATTTTTTAATCTTTTAAATTGCAAAAGAAGACCTAAATCAAAATTAAAAAATTTAGAAAAATTTATTTTTTTTTGAATTGAAAACATTGAATCAATTTACATGTTTTTTTTTTGAGGTCTGATATTTGTTCTTATCAACGTCATTTTTTTTTCAAATTAATTTTGTTTAGCCAAATTTAAACTCTCCAGTTAGTATTATACATAATTTACTCTGAGCCTTTAAAAAATCCACCAATACTAGTGATAAGTAAAAGACTGATCACCCTGGGGAAAAGAGGATGGATGGGATTTAATCTTTCCCTTTGCTCAGAATCTTCCTTTTTTAACCTCTTTACCGGCATGCCCCCGTGTTCCACTTCCTATCAGAGCTGTTTGTCAGTGATGACGCCGTCCCAGCGGAGTTACACGTCATAGCAGAGGTTATGGAATGCGTAGTGTCGTATACAACATTGTCACCAGTTCCTTCAACATAAAGACTAAAAAACAATGAATAACACAAATTCCTAAGTAAGGCGCTATAACTTGATTTTTTAAAACAATTTTTGACCTAAACCCCCCGCCACTGATGTAGCAATGGTCTGTGTCTGTAAAAACCCTCATATTTCTGATGCAGGCCGTTTGACGATATATTCGGTCAGATTAACTGGTTGTGCGAGCTGGACTAAAGCTATGTCTTGGGGAGTGTTTTAGGGGGGTTGGGGGGCTAAAAGTTAAAGAAAAACATTTCCAACACGTCTTGATAAAACAAGGTCTAATGACACTTTCTTTATGTGAAATGTAGACATAATTTTTTTATGGGTTTTTTTTTTGTTTCTTTTTTTAAATTTCCCCAAAATTAAACGAAAAAAAGATTTTTATTAAATAAAAAAACAATGATATTTTACACAACAATCAATTCTTACTATGAGCATTTTTGGATCGTTGTATTCCGCTCGTTGTTAAGTGTATTTTGATATGTTCCCAAAAAAAATTAAATTGTTAGATTGTCTTTAAAGAAATTTATTTTTAAAAAAAATAGCTTGTCAAAAAAATTAGGAAAAATTTGGTCATTAGAAATATATATTGCTTGTAACCATTTCGAAATTTGAAGGTTTTCAACTTATATAATCAGGTTGCACTTCGAACACCCCTGGCTTACCCATAAAAAGTGAGCGGCGGTAACAAACCCATTGGTTGAATAAAACCCTCCCCAGAAATGGTGTCATTCTAAGACGATCCAAGGCCCTACCATCCAAAGCCACCACTCTTAGGCGTGGATCTCATGACGTTCTGTACACTTGTTATTAGACCGACTTGTTTACCTTAATACAAATGGATAGGTTTTAAAAAAAATCAAACAGTAAAGGTAGGCTCCACTCCCCCCTTTAAAAAGTAAGCATAAATCCATAAATATACACGTAGTGTAAGACCTTTTATAACCAAGATACACCGTGAAAAAAAATTTATTATTTTTCCATTTTAATGCCATTCCAAACTGGTTTTAAAAGATGATGATATATTTAGTTACCTTGGGATTAAGTGGTAAAAAAAACCCGGATGTGCTGGTTGGGATTGACAGTAGATGGCGATGGTTTGCAGCAACATTTTTTAAACCAAAACTAATGGTTACGTAAACCTCACAATGGGTTTTACCAATGCACGATCCGCCTCTTTTTGTGCACGTGTGACTTTCTTGGGGGTTTCCTAAAAAAAAGGGGGCCGTAAGCCCCTATGTACACCAAATTTTAAAAATCAAACACTAAGTCAACATTGAACATTACCACAATGGGTCCCCATTTATAGATGCTAAACAAAAAAGGGAAAACAATTTTAAGTTTAAACCGATAATACCGGAAAATTTTTTAATCGTCTTAATTCCAGATCCTCCTTAAAGTGGAACTGTCCTTGTTCGGAAATGAAAAAATACTGGAGACATCTTTTTCCCCCAAGGCTGTAGTTATCACAATTCCGCAAAAACAAAAACCACCCCTTCTTAACAAACCATCAGTCATTATTGTTTTTCCCTTTTCCATATTTGTTTAAATTTTCCCGACCCCCGAGACTTTAAAAATTTTTGTGATAAACAAATTCAAGTTTTGTATACCGTTTTTAACTGACACCAATTTTTTTACACTGAAATGTAATCCCTTTAAATTTTAAATTTATTGAGTATGTTAAAAAATACTGTGCAAAAAATTAACGATCATCGAATTAAATATGTTTTTCATTGACTTTAACCCGAAAGCAGAATGCAGTTTTAATTTCAGAATCATATTTTATTTTTAAATAAAAAGTTGAAAATTAAACATTAAATGCGATAAGTATGTTTGAATATACACTACTAATTCATAACGGTTACTTTAAAATTCGCCATGTTGGATGCAGACCTGAAAATAACAGCTTTATTAGAAAATTCAAATGATGTCGGTAAAATGTTTGCAGCAATTTGTATCCCAGTGACATCCTGCAGGCAGTAACGGTCCTACAGCGCGTCATTCACATAGGCGTCGGAACCCGGGGGGGGGGGGGGGCGGGGGTTTTACCCCCCCCCCCCCTTTTTTTCCCCAAATACATACTTACTATAGACATTTCCTTTTTTTTTTTTTGCTTGTCAGGTTTTTGAAGGTTAAAAAAATATTTTTTTTACACTTAGCCCCCCCCCACTTTCAATTTGCTTCCGACGCCAATGATTCATGCTGCCGAATCAACCGAACAAGGCTTTGTCCGAGGATTGTTACCATTCCTCCTGCAAATCTGCCTAAAACTCTTGTCAATTTTAGGAAACGTTACATAAGCTGAAATGCAGTGTAAAGATTTGCCCCATGCATTTTGGTTTCCCAGTCCATGAGGTCGAGCATTATCATCCATAAGTCCTCCAATAGGTCTCCCGGTATTTAAACATGTCAGATAGCCTTCAATAATGTGCAGATCAGTTTTGTTAAACCTGTCCAAATCATCACTGAACCTCCATTTAATCTGTCTTGCTTAGAAATGAAACAATCAGCATATGATCCCCACCCTTTTCTCTTCTGCCATCATGGAAGTCAAAACAAATTCCGATTTGTCTAACAGAGAAGAAGGTGCCACCTTGCAACATTGGCCAAAAAACGGCCCTCAATTTAAAAATACATAGAAAAAAATTCTTTCAAAATATTTTTAGGAAAAAGCAAAGCCATAAATTTATCATATTTGACATATAGGGGCATCTCTACAGAAGAGAACAGAACATTTTTATTTCTAAATTTTGAGCCCATAACAGACAAGTATAGATTATTACAATAATAAGGAAAAGATAAGCCAATGAATATCAAAACAATTATACAATTAGTAATTGACAAAAAAAAAATTAATTAAAAAATTCAAAAGCTTATTTTTTCAGTATATAGATCACATTTTGCAAGGCCCCCGGGGTAGGGTGGCTTGGGGCCACTCTGTAAAAATTTTAGGCAATACTGAAATGAATTTTTTTTCTTGCTAAAATGGTTATTTTAGCGATGTGGCATCTTTTTAATTTTTAAAAACGCATTTGAATTAAATTTAAATGTACCAGCAACAGAGCAATGGCATACATTTACAAAATTTTTTTTCACGATTTAAATAATTTTTTTATTGCGTTTGGAAATTTAACGCTAGGCAGTGTAAAAAACTAATAATTTAACTATTTAATTGTAACGGGAACCGTTAAAATGCCCCCAAAGCTCCCCCAACCCCCCTTTTGGGCCCATTTCCCATGAAAGCTTATTAAAAAACAAATTGTGCATTACTTTTTCCCCAAAAAAGGATACCAATTATATTCAAATTTTAGCTGCACCCAAGCCATATGAATGCTGGGGTTATAACCATATCATCTTGTCTACATTACTAATATTTTAATAACTGTACATTAAAGCATTCATCCCAAAAATAATAAAAAAACACTCATTCAAGTGTATTTTAATTTACTTTTCCAATGCCCCGGGGTGCAGGGGCATGATGACCATACCTTTTATTTCCAATCTTATGTTTTAAAACCCCCCTTTTGGTTTTTAAAAAAAAGGGAGTTATAGCCATTTCAAGTTTCAGCCAATCAGATTGCAGCACACGTGCATGCGCGTGATTTTATGATTTTTTTTTACACCATATTGTAGGATATCCTTATGCATGGCAATATTTTAAATTTCAAAGAATTTCGTCAAAAACAAAAAGGAGATATAGCCATTTAAATTTCAGCCAATCATATTGCAGCACGCGCACATGCGCATGTTTCATGAAATTTTTTATATCATTTAATCTTCATAATGTAGGTAGTTCAAAATTTCAAAGGATTATGACGAAAACAAAAAAGATATTAATTTATTTAGCCAATCAGACAAAGCGCACGTGCATGCGCGGAGATCTTGCATTTTCACTTCTTGTTCTTTTAATGTATCCTTACATTATGAGTTTCAAAAAAATAAAAAAATAGAAAAAAGGTTATTATATTAGTCATTTATTTTCACGTGCCGCTCTTTAAGCCGTGCGCGCAAAATGGCCTTGATTCCGCAAATCTACATAAAATTTTGACCCCAAAGGGTTTTCCCCCATGGACAAAAAAAAGATACTCCCGGAAAAAAATACCCAGGAAGAAGAAGAAGAAGAAGAAAAATAATAACTAGTGCTAATTGTAACGGGGACCGTTACAGATGTTCCCCAAACGCTCCCCAACTCCCTTTTGGTGCCCAATCCCAGGTAAGCTTTATTAAATAAGACAAACTCTATGCAATTGAGACTTTAACAACGTTTACCCAGAAGTGTACCAAGTTCATTCAAATTTTGCGTGCGCATATGAATGCATGTGCGTAATGACCATATCATCTTGGCTACACAATCTATATATTTTTATATACTAAATATTAAAGCATTTAATCCAAAAGTATGAAAAAGATACGCTCATTCAAGTGGTTTTTTTTATTTTGCTTATTTCACGTGCACGCACGTGCATACATGAGCATGGTGACCATATCTTTTTGTAGATGTCCGTTACATCTATCTATGTTCTAAATCCCACCCCATTTGGTTGAAATCCAAGAGAGTTATAGCTGTTAAAAGTTTCAGCCAATCAGATTGCAGCACACGTACATGCACGTGTATGCATGTGCATGTTGACCATATTTTCTTGTAGTAGTCCAGTATATCTATATGTTCCAAATCCCATCCTGTTTGGTTGAAAATCAATGGAGTTATAGCTATTTAAAGTTTCAGCCAATCAGATTGCATCGCACGTGCATGCACGTGTTTTCATGATAATTGCGATATATCATGTTGTAGGATATTCTAATGCATGGCTATTTTCAAAATTTCAAAGGATTTCGTCAAAAAACAAGAAAGATATTGAGACTTAAGTTTCAGCCAATCAGAGCAAAGCGCACGTGCATGCGCGTGAGATCTTGCTATTTTGACCATGTCATATTGTCTATGCTTCTAATATATCCTTATATTATAAGTTTCAAAGCATTTCATCAAAAATTTAAAAAGTTACGCCTATATCAATTAAATCGGTCATTTCACATGTTGCACGTGCACGCTCTTGCAAGCACGTGCGCGCAAAATGACCTTCGTTCCGCAAATCTACATAACATGTCTACTGACCCTAAAAACATTTCACCTTAGTCGGATGTATAGTTTACGAGATCATTCCCGGACAAAAAAGTACCCAGGAAGAAGAAGAAAAATAATAATAATAATAAGAAACAGAGTAAAAACAATATGTTCCCCAACTTCGTTTGGGGAACATAATAACTAGTGCTAATTGTAACGGGGACCGTTACAGATGTTCCCCAAACGCTCCCCAACTCCCTTTTGGTGCCATATCCCTTGTAAGCTTCATTAAATAAGACAAACGTTATGCATTTGAGACTTTAACAAAATTTTCACAGAAGTGTACCAAGTTCATTCAAATTTTAAGCATTGCACGCGTCCGCGTGTGAATGCATGCGCGTAATGACCATATCAAATTGTCTACAGAATCTATATATTTTAATATACTAAATATTAAAGTATTTAATCCAAAAGTATTAAAAAATACGCTCATTCAAGTGTATTTTTTATTTTACTCATTTCACGTGCACGCACGTGCATACATGAGCATGGTGACTATACCTTCTTGTAGAAGTCCATTACATCTATCTATATTCTAAATCCCACCCCGTTTGCTTGAAAACCAAGGGAGTTAATTATAGCTGTTTAAAGTTTCAGCCAATCAGATTGCAGCACATGTACACGCACGTGTATGCATGTGCTTGGTGACCATACCTTCTTGTAGAGGTCCATTATATCTATCTATGTTCCAAATCCCATCCTGTTTGGTTGAAAATCAAGGGAGTTATAGCTATTTAAAGTTTAAGCCAATCAGGTTGCAGCGCACGTGCATGCACGTGTTTTCATGATATTTGCTATATATCACGTTGTAGGTTATCCTAATGTATGGTTATGTTCCAAATTTCAAGGGATTTCGTCAAAAAACAAGAAAGATATAGAGACTTTAGTTTCAGCCAATCAGAGCGAAGTGCACGTGCATGCGCGTGAGATCTTGCGATTTTGACCATGTCATATTGTCTATGCTACTAATATATCCTTATATTATGAGTTTCAAAGCATTTCATCAAAAATGTAAAAAGTTACGCCTATATCAATTAAATCGGTCATTTCACATGTTGCACGTGCACGCTCTTGCAAGCACGTGCGCGCAAAATGACCTTCGTTCCGCAAATCTACATAACATGCCTACTAACCCTAAAAAGGTTTTACCTAAGTCGGATGTGTAGTTTACAAGATCACTCCCGGACAAATAAGTACCCAGGAAGAAGAAAAATAATAATAATAACTAGATACGATCTCGTTGCGAGCAACGAGTGGGTCTTCCGTCCGATTCTTGATAAGATGAGATAAGATTTTGATTGAGAATTTTATTCTAAAATAATGATAAAGATTGTGAAGAAGAACGATTTTGCCTCCATAATCTGTAAACAAACATTGAATATAAAGACTCAGAAATTCGACTTTTGGCCCTTCACGGCCCCTAATATTAGGGATCAGCCCTTTTTTCTTCATATCATCTTTAACCTCTCAGGATTTTGAACACTTTTTGTTCAACAACTATTCAGAGATTCTTTTTCGTTTTCCAGTTATTTGAAAAAGAAATATTTAGGGGCCAACCCTTCAACTCCTTAATGGGGACATTTAGCGAAAAATGAAAGGTTGCATATTATTCAGAACATTATTTTGAAAATCTTTTGTTCAATACTACTTATCAAAATATTTCCCAATTTTGAGATATAAAGCGTCAAAGATTGAGCATTCTGGCCCCTTGTGGCCCCTTATTATGCACCATACGACATTCAAATCATAATATATAGTTGTAGATTGTTGAGATAAACATCATTGCTTCAGTAATGTTTAACAAAATATTGACTGCTAAAGAGTTATCGATTAAAGACTTTTGGCCCCTTTTGGCCCCTAATTTGAGTTCCAGTCCCTTTTTCTTGATCTCACTTTAAAGCTCTTTGGATTTTGAACACTTTTTGTTCAACAACTATTCAGAGATTCTCTTTCGTTTTCAAGTTATTTGCAAAAGAAATATTTAGGGGCCAACCCTTCAACTCCTTAAAGAGGATGTATAGCGAAAAACTAAAGGTTGCATATTGTTCAGAACATTATTTTGAACACCTTTTGTTCAATACTACTTATCAAAATATTTCCCAATTTTGAGATATAAAGCGTCAAAGATTTAGCACTTTGGCCCCTTGTGGCCCCTTACTTATGCACCATACGACATTCAAATCATAATATATAGTTGTAGATTGTTGAGATAAACATTTTTGCTTCAGTAATGTATAACAAAATATTGACTGCTAAAGAGTTATCGATTAAAGACTTTTGGCCCCTAATTTGAGTGCCCAGCCCCTTTTACTTGATCTCATCTTAAAGCTCTCAGGATTTTGAACACTTTTTGTTCAACAACTATTCAGAGATTCTCTTTCCTTTTCGAGTTATTCACAAAAGAAATATTTAGGGGCCAACCCTTCAACTCCTTAAAGGGGACGTTTAGCGAAAAATGTATGGTTGCATATTGTTCAGAACATTATTTTGAACATCTTTTGTTCAATATTACTTATCAAAGTGTTTTCCACTTTTAAGATATAAAGCGTCAAAGATTTGGCATTCTGGCCCCTTATGGCCCCTTATTATGCACCATACGACATTCAAATCATAATATATAGTTGTAGATTGTTGAGATAAACATTTTTGCTTCGGTTATGTATAACAAAATATTGACTGCTAGAGTTATCGATTAAAGACTTTTAGCCCCTCTCGGCCCTTAATTTGAGTGCCTAGCCCCTTTTTCTTGATCTCATCTTGAAGCTCTCAGGATTTTGAACCCTTTTTGTTCAACAACTATTCAGAGATTCTCTTTCGTTTTGGAGTTATTTGCAAAAGAAAAATTTAGGGGCCAACCCTTCAACTCCTTAAAGGGGACGTTTAGCGAAGAACTAAAGGTTGCATATTGTTCAGAACATTATTTTGAACATCTTTTGTTCAATATTACTTATGAAAATATTTCCCTCTTTTGAGATATAAAGCGTCAAAGATTTAGCATTCTGGCCCCTTATGGCCCCTTATTATGCACCATATGACACTCAAATTGTAATATATAGTTGTAGATTGTTGAGATAAACATTTTTGCTTCAGTATTTAATAACAAAATATTGACTGTTAAAGAGTTATCGAATAAATTTTTTTGGCCCCTCCGGCCCCAAATGTGATGAGTCAGCACATTTTTCTTGATATCATATTAAAGATCTTGTCATTTTGCACAAATATTGCTCAGTATGTTTTAACAAAATAATTATATTTTAAAAGATATGATGCAAAATGTCTCAAAAATTCAGTCATGATACGTGTCCTAGATTTTGACCCCTACCGAGCTTCCATACTAGGCATTTCCGGAAAATTTGAAAACCATTGTGCATCTTGACAACATGTCCTTTATCTTTGGTAAAAATTTCAGTGTTCTAGCGTTAGCCGTTCTTGAGTTCTGGTGATGACAAGGAGGTCCTCTAAATTTTGATTAAAGGGCAATAACTTCCGACCGGAAGTGATTTTCGAAAAAATGAGAAAAACGGATCAGGTTTAGTTGACGACACACCTTTCCTGAAAATTTCAAGTTAATCGATCGAGCCATCTCCGAGAAATCTTCTGCACAAAAATTGTAAGAAGAAAAAGAATAATAATAATAATAATAATAATAAAAGTGAAAAAGAAACAATAGAATAATAGAAGGGTCTTCCGTTGGAGACGGAAGACCCTAATAAGAAACAGAGTAAAAACAATATGTTCCCCAACTTCGTTTGGGGAACATAACTAGATGCGTTCTTGTTGCTAGGGCAACAAGCAGGTCTTCCGCCCGACTTTTTGTTAGAAATCTCTGCTCCGTCAGGCCATGAAATAGATTTCAGAATGTATTTTTATCGTTTACTTTCATTGACAGCAGACTCTTAACACAGATCGTGATTATTACAGTTATTCCACAAAATATCTCAAAATATAGCTTTTAAAATCGACAAAATCTTCCATACATTATAAAAAAGAAAGAAAAGTCATATGCAACTGAAAAAAGACAAAAAGAAAGAAAAATTTTTTGCAACGCCCCCAGCTGGATTCGAACCCCCGACAGTGAGATAAAGTTTGGATTGGTCATATCTTTGCAACAAATGCACGCATGAAAATGTTGAAAACATATTTAAAGTTCTTAAAAAATACTCTATCAACCCTGTGATTTCCAAGGAAAAATAGTGAAAAACCAAAAAGTTGAAAAATTAGACTTTTAGAAATCACTTCCGTTTGCGACCGGAAGTCAGAACGACGAAAAATGAAGGTCGATCAACACATCTACATTCGATGTTCTATCACGTCCGTAAGTTTCAATTTTATATCTGTTACCGTTCTCGAGAATTTTTTGCGACAAAATTCCATTTAAAAAATACAAATTTCCCCAAAAAACGCGAACGGAAGTAAATTTCGAAAAAGTGAGGGACACCCCTGGAGATATTAACATGATGCACCATCCCTGAAAAAATCGTTCAAATTGAACCACGCACAGCGGAGATATGACCTGTACTACGAAAAGTGGAATAATAATAATAATAATACTAGAGCAAAGCTCGTTGCAAAGCAACGAGTAGGTCTTCCGTCCTGTTTTGACCGGAAGTGACGTCAACAAATGAAAGCAAATGAGCTAAGTGGTCTCCATTGACTTTATAATTTTGATTTTGTATTTAAACCTTCAAAAATAAACTATTTTTGGCTACTTCCGGTCACTTCCGGTTTGACCGGAAGTGATGTCAACGGACAGAAAATGAAGTTTTATGCTTCCAGATACATATGTTACACAAAAATATGTCAAGAACAGCAAAAATATGCATATTCTGACGACTTCCGGTATGACCGGAAGTGACGTCGCCGGACGCATTTCGACGACTTCAACAGATTAAGCTTGACATTTTGAACAACTTTGCTTTTTAGACGTATAACAAATTCTCAATACTTTTTGAGATATAAATGAAAAACTTTCGGCCCCTCTAGGCCCTTTATTTTAGGGACCAGCCCTTTTTACGATATATCATTTGAAAGATCATGTAATTCTACACTTCTTTTGTTCTATATGTCTTAACAAAATATTTGTATGTGAAAAGATATCGAAGAAAAGGTGTTAGAAATTTTAAAATTCTCGACATGCCCATTTTTGGACCATAGCGAGCGTCGGCGTGCAGCACTTCCGGTAAAAATGAAATGCGTATGTCACATCTACAGACATTGCTCTATCATTGCTCAAAAAACTCAAGTTTCTATCTTAAGCCGTTTTTGAGAAAACTCGCGGACAAACTGACCCCCTGAAAATCACTAAATCGCAAAAATCTCAAAACCGGAAGTGACGTCATCAAAACAAAAAATTATATATCAGCTTTGTTTGATGCTTTATCAGTCCTGAAAGTTTCATGAAAATCGAGCGTGCCGTTTCTGAGAAATCGTGTACACAAAATCGGTAAGAAAAAAAACAATAAAAATAACTAGAGCCGAGCTCGTTGCAAAGCAACGAGTAGGTCTTCCGTCCTGGTTGACCGGAAGTAACTTTCATTAAAAAAAATGAAGAGTTATGAAGTCCCAAAATGGTTTAATCCTCCAAATCTATGGTAATTATTGCAAAATTAAGCCATTTTTGGCAACTTCCGGTTTGACCGGAAGTGACGTCGACGGACGGAAAATTAAGATTTAAGCTTCCAGTGACATTTGATATCCAAAAACCTGTCAAGAACAGCAAAAATATGCAATTTTTGCCAACTTCCGGTTTGACCGGAAGTGACGTCGCCGGACGTATTTTGACGACGCCATTAGATGAAGCTTGATATTTTGAACAAGTTTGCTTCTTTGACGTATTACAAATTCTCAATACTTTTTGAGATATAAAGGAAAAACTTTCGGCCCCTTTTGGCCCTTTATTATAGGGACCAGCCCTTCATCGTTGATATCTTTCGAAAGATCGTGACATTCTTCACAACTTTTGTTCTATACATCTTTACAAAATAGTAACATGTAAAAAGATATTGCCAAAAATGTGTGAAAAATGTCTAAATTCCCCATAGATCTTTTTTCGAGCCATAGCGAGCGCCGACGTGCTGCACTTCCGGAGAATAAGAAAGGTGTGTGTCACATCAGCATATGTTGCTCTATCATCGCTGAAAATCTTACGTTTCTATATAAAAGCACTTTTGAGAAAAATGCTGGACAATGTGACCCTCTGAAAATCACTAAATCTCGGAAATCTCGAAACCGGAAGTGACGTCATAAAAATAAAAAATTATATATCAGGTTTGATTGATGTTCCATCAGTCCTGAAAGTTTCATAAAAATCGATCGAGCCGTTTCCGAGAAATCGCGTGCACAAAATCGGTAAGAAAAAAAAACAATAATAAAAATAATAAAAATAGTGGAAAAGAAACCTAAGAATAACAAGAAGGTCTTCCGCTGAAGACGGAAGACCTTGATAATAACAAGAAGGAAAACAATAAGGTCTTCCGAAGGAAGTCGGAAAACCTTAACTAGAGCCGAGCTCGTTGCAAAGCAACGAGTAGGTCTTCCGTCCTGTTTGACCGGAAGTAGCTTTCATTTTTAACAAAAATGAGAAATAACGCCCTAAAATGGTTTGAATCCTCTAAAGCTATGTTAATTAATGCATAAATATGCAAATTTTTGCTACTTCCGGTTTAACCGGAAGTGATGGCGACGGACGGAGAATTAATTTTTATGCTCCCAGAGACATATGTTACCCAAAAACTTGACAAGAACGGCAAAAATACGCGTTTTTGACTACTTCCGGTTTGGCCGGAAGTGACGACGCCGGACGTATTTTGACGATACAAATAGATTGAGCTTGACATTTTAAACAACTTTGCTTCTTTGACGTTTTACAAATTCTCAATACTTTTTGAGATATGATATAAAAACTTTTGGCCCCTCTAGATCCCTTATTTTAGGGGTCAGCCCTTTTTTCGAGATATCAATTGAAAGATCTCAGAATTGTTCACAACTTTTGTTCTATATGTTTTAACAAAATATTTACAAGTAAAATGATATAATAGAAAAAGTGTTAGAAATTTTGAAACGCTCAATATGACTTTTTTCAGTCCATACCGAGCGTTAACGTGCAGTACTTCCGGTGAAAGTTAACAACACAATGCAAATCTACATATGTTGCTCTATCTTCCTGAAAAGGTTTCATCTTCCTGTGATGAGCGGTTTTCAAGAAGAGCGACGGACAAACTGACCCTTAAAAATCACAAAACTGCGAAAATCTCCGAACCGGAAGTGACGTCATCAAAATAAAAAAAAGGGTATCGAGATTTTTTAATGTTCTATCAGACCTAAAAGTTTTATAAAAATCTAACGAGCCGTTTTTGAGAAATCGCGTGCACAAAATCGGTAAGAAAAAAAATAAGAAGAACTAGATGAGATCTCGTTGCGAGCAACGAGTGGGTCTTCCGTCCAATTCTTGATGAGATGAGATAAGATTTTGATTGCAATTTTTATTCTACAATAATGATTTACCACAATCTGTTAAAAGACATTGAACATTTGAGACTTTTAAAAATCGGTATTTTGCCCCTAACGGCCCCTAATTTTAGGAATCCGCCCTCTTTATTCATATCATCTTAAAAATCTTAAGATTTTGAACATTTTTTGTTCAACAACTGTTCAGAAATTCTTATTTGTTTTTGAGCTATAAGCAAAAGATATAATTAGGGGCCAACCTTTCAACTCCTTAACGGGGACGTTTAGCAAAAAATGAAAGGTTGCATATTGTTCAGAACATTATTTTGAACAACTTTTGTTCAATATTTCTTATCAAAAGATTTCTCCCTTTCGAGATATAAAGCATCAAAGATTTAGCATTCTGGCCCCTTATCATGTACCATACGACATAAAAACTACAATATATAGTTGTAGATGGTTGAGATAAAGATCTTTGCTTCAGTAATGTATTACAAAATATAAGCTGATAAAGAGTTATCGATTGAAGACTTTTGGCCCCTCTTGGCCCCTAATTCGAGTGCCCAGCCCCTTTTTCGGGATCTCATCTTAAAGATCTTAAGATTTTGAACATTTTTTGTTCAACAACTGTTCAGAAATTCTTATTTGTTTTTGAGCTATAAGCAAAAGATATAATTAGGGGCCAACCCTTCAACTCCTTAATGGGGCCGTTAAGCAAAAAATGAAAGGTTGCATATTGTTCAGAACATTATTTTGAACATCTTTTGTTCAATATTGCTTATCAAAATATTTCTCCATTTCGAGATATAAAGCATCAAAGATTTAGCATTCTGGCCCCTTGTGGCCCCTAATTATGAACTATACGACATAAAAATCATAATATTTAGATGTAGATGGTTGAGATAAACATCTTTGCTTCAGTAGTGTATTAAAAAATATTAACTGATAAAGAGTTATCGATTGAAGATTTTTGGCCCCTTTTGGCCCCTAATTTGAGTGCCCAGCCCCTTTTTCAGGATCTCATCTTAAGGATCTTAAGATTTTGAACATTTTGTGTTCAACAACTGTTTAGAAATTCCTTTTCGTTTTTGAGCTATTAGCAAAAGAAATATTTAGGGGCCAACCCTTCAACTCCTTAATGGGGCCCTTTAGCAAAAAATGAAAGGTATCATATTGTTCAGAACATTATTTTGAACATCTTTTGTTCAATATTGCTTATCAAAATATTTCTCCCTTTCGAGATATAAAGCATCAAAGATTTAGCATTCTGGCCCCTTGTGGCCCCTAAATATGTACCATACGACATAAAATCATAATATTTAGATGTGGATGGTTGAGATAAACATTTTTGCTTCAGTAATGTATTACAAAATATTAACTGATAAAGACTTATCGATTGAAGACTTGTGGCCTCTCTTGGCCCCTAATTTGAGTGCCCAGCCCCTTTTTCAGGATCTCATCTTAAAGCTCTTAAGATTTTGAACATTTTGTGTTCAACAACTGTTTAGAAATTCCTTTTCGTTTTTGAGCTATTAGCAAAAGAAATATTTAGGGGCCAACCCTTCAACTCCTTAATGGGGCTGTTTAGCAAAAAATGAAAGGTTGCATATTGCTCAGAACATTATTTTGAACATCTTTTGTTCAATATTGCTTATCAAAATATTTCTCTATTTCGAGATATAAAGCATCAAAGATTTAGCATTCTGGCCCCTTGTGGCCCCTAATTATGTACCATATGACATAAAAATTATTATATAAAGTTGTAAATGGTTGAGATTAACATTTTTGCTTCAGTAATGTATAACAAAATATTGACTTTAAAAGAGTTATTGAATAAAAACTGTTGGCCCCTTTCAGCCCTTAATTTGATGAGTCAGCACATTTTTCTTGATATCATATTAAAGATCTTGATATTTTGCACAAATGTTGTTCAGTATGTTTTTACAAAATATTCATATTTTAAATGATATGATACAAAATGTCTCAAAAAACCACTCATAAAACGTGTCCTAAATTTTGACCCCTACCGAGCTTCCATACTAGGCACTTCCGGAAAATATCCTGACCCAGGTGCAATATGGGAACATGTCCTCTATCATCACTAAAAATTTCAGCTTTCTAGCTTGAGCCGTTTTTGAGTTCCATCACAGACAAGGAGGTCCTCCAAATTTTGATCAAAGGGCGATAACTCCCGACCGGAAGTGAATTTCCAAAAAATAATTTGCCGGAATTAACTTCAGATGATAACGCATCTACCGTGAAAATTTCAAGCAAATCGAACGAGCCATCTCCGAGAAATCTTCTGCACAAAATTTGTAAGAAGAAAAAAGAATAAAAACTAGAGCAAAGCTCGTTGCAAAGCAACGAGTAGGTCTTCCGTCATGTTTAACCGGAAGTGGCTTTCATTTTTAACAAAAATGAGAAATAACGTCCAAAAATGGTTTGATTCTTCTAAATCCATGATAATTATTGCAAAAATAAGCCATTTTCTGTTACTTCCGGTTTGACCGGAAGTGACGACGACGGACGGAAAATTAATTTTAATGCTCCCAGAGACATGTGTTACCAAAAAACTTGTCAAGAACAGCAAAAATACGCGTTTTCCGACTACTTCCGGTTTGACCGGAAGTGACGACGCCGGACGTATTTTGACGACTTCATTAGATTAAGCTTGACATTTTGAACAACTTTGCTTCTTTGACATATGACAAATTCTCAATACTTTTTGAGATAGAAAGGAAAAACTTTCGGCCCCTCCAGGCCCCTAATTTAAGGGGCCAGCCCTTTTTTCGAGATGTCATTTGAAAGATCTTGTAATTCTACACCTTTTTTGTTCTACACGCTTTAACAAAATATTTTTAGGTAAAAAGTTATCGTTGAAAAGGTACTTAAAATTTTGAAATTCTTGATAGGACTATTTTCGGGCCATAGCGAGCGTCGGCGCTTCGTACTTCCGTTAGTTGTGATATACTTAGTGCACTTCTCCAAAAGTTGCTCTATTATCACTGAAAATTTCAAGCTTCTGTGTTAAGTGCTTTTTGAGAAAACTGTCGGACAAAGTGACCCTCTAAAAATCACTAAATCGCAGAAAACTCCGAACCGGAAGTGACGTCATCAAAATAAAAAAATATATATCTAGATTTTTTGATGTTCTATCAGACCTGAAAGTTTCATGAAAATCGATTGAGCCGTTCTCGAGAAATCGCGCGCACAAAATCGGTAAGAAAAAAAAACAATAATAAAAATAGTGGAAAAGAAACCTAAGAAAAACAATAAGGTCTTCCGTTGGAAACGGAAGACCTTAATAATAATAATAATAATAATAATAAAGGTAAAAAAGAAACCGAAGAATAATAGAAGGGTCTTCCGCTGAAGACGGAAGACCCTAAAAACAGTGGAAAAGAAACAAACGAATAACAAGAAGGTCTTCCGCTGAAGACGGAAGACCTTAATAAGAAACAGAGTAAAAACAATATGTTCCCCAACTTCGTTTGGGGAACATAATTAAATCGTCATTTGACTTCAACCAAGAAGTATAAATACCGGACAGGTATAGATATTGCACAGGTGAGCAGGTAAGTGGGTCATGTGCTCCGATACATTGATTCGGATATCATTTGGCCGACAAGACAGACGCCATTAAAGTCAGGTAAAAATATAGTCCGAAAAATCTGACGTTTTTCTGGCTTTTTTACGATTTTGATATTTTACATGCCAGGAAAACGTCAGAACCGGCGCCATTACGAAAACTGGGAAATCGCCGCCTTCAACAGGTCGAGACCACTACCTTATATGGAAGCCAATTTTTAACACATGACAATGTCTTAATCACACCCGTTGTCCAATCAAGCGACTGAGTCTCTAAGCACGACAATCTACCATGTGTTTATTATTCAATGGCGACACATGGTTTTCTTCGGTTTACTGCGCAATATTTAACTTGACACCAGAAAAACTGTATAGCTTCTTTGTCACTTTATAAGACCGAAATTGAAAGTTAATTATATTCTAAAGACATTGCTCCATGCTCATATTTAATATTGGAGTTGTTTTAGTTGATTAATAGTTGCTTCTAATACCTTAAAAACACTTTGACGTTTGCATGTACATAAAACACTTTCTGATAATATTGTGGAGTTAAATAATAATTGCACACCCTCTCCTGCAGTCTAAAACCAAGGACCTATGTACTACCTGCTAAAACTATGTTCACGTATATCACGTGGAGAAAAACTCAGTGTTTTATCGACACGATAGCACCTACGTCTCTTTGAACAATGTTTATAGGCCGATGTTTTATAAGTTGATATAAGGCTTCATAGCGCAAATTTTGTAAATGTGAGCATAGAAATGAAAGATTATACATCATTTTAAAAATTTCTTTCACAAATCTCAAAAAAGAATTGGAAATAAGTTTCCAAGGAACAATTCGAGTTTCCTTTTATTTTCAACACAGCTGGGTACTAGTAGTAGCCCACAATGCATTGCGGTTCATTCATCAGTAGGTAAAGTAAACAGATATGCAAATTTATGCTGACGTCAGAAATTCTAGTGGTCTCGACCTGTTCAACTGAAGTTGATTTTCTATACTTGGGAACCGAATTAGATGCCGAAATCACAATTTATCAATGGCACAATGCTCCTAGAACTCACCAATAGCGATGAATAGAAATTACCACTCCACATTCCGATTAAGAACTTGCACGATTTTAAAATGCACGAAATGAAAACAAATCTCGACAGCCAGATAAAATGTGTTCATCGGATTATATTATTTCATAAACGAAACATAAAAACGATGTTGGTGAGTACTATAAAGGTTTTGTACTATTGATAATATTTGAATTCAGCATTTAATTCGGTTTACAAGTATCGAAAATCAACCTCTGAATGCCGCCTCCGGTTGGAGGCGGCGATTTCCCAGTTTTCGTAATGGCGCCGGTTCTGACGTTTTCCTGGCATGTAAAATATCAAAATCGTAAAAAAGCCAGAAAAACGTCAGATTTTTCGGACTAGTAAAAATAATGGAATGATTTCATTTGATAAATTTTATTTAATTAATTCATATGAATTTCATACAAGACACAATAAACTACAAGTATCTATAATATAAAATGAAAGAATTTTTTCCACATGTAAGATCGTTTTGAAGACATGCGTACATTCTTGAAATACATTCATAAGAATGTATCCCTTTCGAAAAAAATGTTTTCAAGGTCATGGATATAAATAATGATCAAGGCAGCGAGAGTGTCACTTGTACTAGTAGTAATTCAGTATGATTTGCAGTGGCAGATCCAGGGGGGGGGGGGTACGGATTAGCAAAAAAAGGAAGAGAAGAAAGTCACCCATTTTGATGTGTTTTACCTAGTAATAAAAAATGTTCAGTGAAAGGCTATGTTGTAATATATAAAGAAATTCGGTTGAGAATACATAATTAAACCCCACCCTCTTTACAAAACAAGAATTTCGGGTTCGGAGATATATTTGCCTTTCTTTTTCAAAAACTTTCAGGTATATTATACAAGTAGATCTACTTTTTCCCAGATTGATCAACCTCCCACTTTTAAAAGAAACCAAACTGTGTAAAACATATAATAAATCCTTTCCCCTTTACCCCCCCCCCTCCCCACCCCAACGCCTTTGAAAAACTCCTTTAATCCCTCCTTCGAAAAATTTCTAGATCCGCTAAACAGTTTTTATTATTTTCGTTCTCCTGGACCTGACTAAGGATAAATGTGACTTGACAATACATTGATAACAGTCAATACATTGAGATGCCATTAGTGTAATTTTATCATTCTAACAATGCCACCTTTTTCTACACTACAGGACTACTCTGATCATGGACCCCCGTACCAGTGCCCAGGACGTGATGCGATGTGACCTGTGTGAGACCGCTGTGGTACAGATGCACTGTGATACATGTCTTGTCAACCTATGTAAAGCCTGTGTGGGAGAGCACATGGTATCTGTTGAATCCAAAAGACATGAAGTTGTTCAATTCAAGCTTAGAAAATCTACGCTGCTCTTCCCTGGGTGTAAAATTCATGACAAACAACAATGCACAATTTACTGTAATTAATGTGACATTCCTGTGTGTAATACCTGCCTTGCTTCTGATCAACATTTAGGTCATAAATTATCAAAAATATTACAAGTTCTCGATGCAAAAAAGGAAAACATAATTAAAGAAAAAATTGAGCTAAATAAGACAATTTACCCAACCTACCAGGACATTGCCTCTGATGTACAAAACAGAATGAGTCAGTTAGAAAAGGAATATGGAGATCTCTCAACAGCCAATTAACAAAACATGAAGAGGACTGGCACAGAGAAATTGACAAACTTGTCCAGAAACTTAAAGCTGAAGTTGATGAGATGAAAAACACACAATTACAAATTCTACAGAAACATCTGGATGAAATAAACAAGACAATGTCTGACATCAAGGATGAAATCGATTCACTTGATGTTGCTGTGGAATCTAATGACTTGTCAAAACTATTTAAACTTGCATTCAGTGTAGAGAGATATAGAAATCTTCCACAAAAAGTTCTGCCATCTTTACCTACATTCACGCCATGCAAAATCAAAGGACAAGATCTTAGTAAAATATTTGGAACTTTATCGTCGAGTTCTTTAACATACCCTTACCAAAATATTGACCTTCTGGCAACATCTTCTGGCTTTATTGCCGCAATATTGCAGCAACATTCTGGCAATACATTGCTGCAATATTGCGGCTATATCGTTTTTCGTATGTAAATTAGTTTTGCGGCAATATTGCCAGAAAGGGGTTGCGGCAATATTGCTGCAAATCATGACCAAAATATTGATCTTCTGGCAACATCTTCCGGCATTATTGCCGCAATATTGCGGCTATATCGTTTTTCGTATGTTAATTAGTTTTGCGGCAATATTGCCAGAAAGGGGTTGCGGCAATATTGCTGCAAATCATGACCAAAATATTTTCTTCTGGCAACATCTTCCGGAATTATTGCGGCAATATTGTTTTTTGTATGTAAGTTAGATATAAATTGGTATTTAATAGAAATTATGATCTATCAATCTAACAATTAACAAACTGTGCTGAGGAATATAACAAACAATAGCGAGCCACAGGGTCAATAAGAAATAGCTACTTCTGCTAGAAAATAATGTTGATCATCAGAATGAAAATCAAGATATGTTTGTGAAACACTATGCGCCTGGTGGCTATAAAGTTTGAAAAAGCTATTTATAGCATATGGGTCACAGTCAAGGTCACAAGGTCATTGATCTTGGTGTCATTTGAAAGAACTTAATTAGTGGAGTATACATACTAAGTATGAAGTCTCTATCTCTTATTGTTCAAAATTTATGGCAGAGGATCAAAATGGCTATTTTTAGCATATGAGTCACAGTAAAGGTCAAATTGTCATTGACCTTGGTGTTACTTGAAAGAGTTTAAATAGTGAAGGGTGTATACCAAATATGAATTCTCCATCTTTTATGACTCAAAAGTTATGTCGAAGTTTCAAAAAATCTATTTTAAGTATATGGTCACAGTCAAGGTCCCAAGGTCATTGACCTTGGTGTTATTTGAAAGAGCTTAATTAAGGAAGGGTGCATACTTAATACACGTTCTCTATCTTTTATGGCTCAAGATTTATGTCCAAGGTTCAAAAAATCTATTTTAAGGATATGGGTCACAGCCAAGGTCTCAAGGTCATTGACCTTCAGGTGTCTTTTGAAAAAGCTTAATTAGTGAATTATGCAAGCTAAATATAAAGTCTCTATCTTCATTAATTTTAAGTTATGGTGAATATTCGAAAAAGCTATTTTTAACATATAGGTCACAGTCAAGGTCACAAGGTCATTGACCTTGATGTCATTTGAAAGAACTTAATTAGTGGAGTAGACATACCAAATTTGAAATCTTTATCTCTCATTGGTTCAAAAGTAATGGTGAAGGTTAAAGTTTACAAACAGACAGGACAAAAAACAATATGTACCCCCGATCTATCAAGACGGGCGCATAAAAAATGTTTATATAGAAACAATATTAATATGCCACTGTGCAAATGTCCAGCAACTCTGCATTAATTTTCAAATATATACATGCTTTAATTCATCTTTTCCTGCTACTCTAGGATATATAGACATACAAGTCTGAGTAGTATGCATGCATCACAAGCACTAATTGAAACACATATAATTTTTCCAATTTTATCTCCATTGAATCACTCATCTCAAAAAGAATACTGGTTTTGACTCACCAAGTCTGATGATATGGAAACAGAGTACACATTCCTATAATTCTGCTTAAATTCTTTTTTCTAGTCATTCCACACTATGCAGTCTTACTACTCATCTTCACTAATCCCACTGTACACATTTAACAACTCTAATTAACTTAATACAAGTCAGTAATGAAGCAAAACATGCTTGCCTTTGAATTCCCTCCACTTTATTTAAAAAGAGGAAGTAAATGACTGAGCATGCTCAACAAATGGCTCATGGGTAATCCTAGATGTTGCCAGAAAGTTTTTTTCTGGCAGTATTGCCAGAATGTCACCGGAAGTTGTTGCAGCTAGCGGTGATATTTCATTTTTTCTGGCAGTATTGCCAGAATGTCACCAGAAGTTGTTGCCGCTAGCGGTGATATTTCACTAACCCAAAAAGCTTGTTTCTGGTGACAAAAATGTGTTGCTGCAATGTTGCCGCAATATAGCGGCAATATTGCTGCAATAATTTTACTTTGGTAAGGGATATCAGATAAACATGGCTACAGCATGAATACAACACAGAAATCACCAGAAGCTGGAACCTCTCCTCCAGTCAAACAGCTGCTTGATAAACCAGAGACTGTCACCACCATATACACTGGGTATGATGATTACCTTTACAATGTGGCCTGTCTGAGTGATGAAGAAATCTGGACAAAAGGAAATGACAGCACCAAGAAACTCTACAGCATCAATCAGGGATCACTACTCAAGTCAATCACAACTAAGTCAGGGGACGAACCACACGACATAGCAGTGACAAAAAGTGGAGATCTAGTTTATGCTGATAACATTGATGGAACTGTGAACATTGTGAAGAATGAGAAGATAGAGGAGGTGATCAAACTACAGGACTGGGTACCTCACGGTGTCTGTAGTACCACCTCTGGTGACCTCCTGGTTATCATGGTCAGTGATGATAAAAAACAAACAAAAGTTGTCCGTTACTCTGGCTCCACAGAAAAACAAACCATTCAGTTTGATGATAAAGGTAAACCTCTCTATTCAACTGGTAATAGATACATGACTGAAAACAGGAACCTGGATATCTGTGTGTCTAACTGGAGAGCTAAAGCAGTAATGGTGGTCAATCAGGCTGGGAAACTCAGATTCAGGTACACTGGACATACTCCTTCTCTAAAGAACAATTCATTTGATCCACTAGGAATCACCACAGACAGTCAGAGTCACATCCTTACAGCTGATTATTACAATAACTGTGTCCACATCATAGACCAGGATGGACAGTTCCTCCGTTACATTGACTGTGGACTGAGTAAACCCTGTGGACTGTGTACAGATACAAATGACAATCTGTTTGTTGCTGATCAGTATAGAAAAAGACAAGTGAAGGAAATCAAATATCTAAGTGAAATTTAACAGTGTACCAGTACATATTAAAATGTTTTAAAAATAAATTTCTTTTGTGTTTCAACATCATTAAGAGAATTAAATCAAATCAAATAGCCACAGACACAACATAAATTAAACAGTTACAGGTTACTGGAGAATTGTGTATCGCATTAATTAAGTCTAATGCTATCAATACTGACTTGAGTAAATGAAGTATTGAATACTGGTAGGCATATAAGCATTATTCAAGGTAAAGAAATCCCTCGGTTTACATCATTCCTGTCAATTGTTAGAAAAATTATTTGATACTATGATAATTCCCATTTTGCTTTATGGGAGCGAAGTACGAGGTATTGACTTCGTCCAAAAAAATTATGGCTCAGCATCTTATGAATAATTTCATATTAAATTTTTAAAAGAAATCCTAGGAGTCCACTGTAAAACTTCAAATAACGGTTGCTATTCTGAACTCGGGAGACTCCCAGTCAGATCAAAAATAACTATGTTTGCTATCAAATACCTTGATCATTTAATTTCAATGGAACATACATTGGCACATGAAATTTTTATCAAAAATAAAGAAACTAACACATGGTCTCTATGTTTAAAAACTTGTCTTAATAACTTAGGATTTTCTTATTTAACAAATTTAAATATGTCAATGAAACCAGTGCTTAGCATTATTAAACAACGCATTCATGATCAAATATTACAAGAACAAAATGCAAGTATTATGAATTCCTCAAAACTGTCTTTTTATCAGAACTTTTGTCTTAATAATAAACGTGCACATTATGTTGACAAACTAGAGTCACTGCATGATAGATCATTTTTAGCAAAAATTAGATTAAGTGCACATAACTTAGAAATTGAAAAAGGTAGATATGTTGAAACTAATAAAAATGATAGGATATGTAAAGTATGTCAAAACTTTGATATTCAGCAAGAAAAACACTTCATTTTGCTATTTCCAAAATATGAAGCACAGAGAAAAATATTCAAAACAAAATTATCCACTTTCCCTAACTTTAACCAAACAATTGATAATAATGACAAATTGTTAAAAGTATTGATGAATACTAGTTGTAAAAAGGTTCTTAAAATATTATCATCATTTTTATGTCAAATATCTGATATAACAAAAAAAATTCTTTACTCATAAATGAGTATAACTATATTGTACTGAATCATATGTATGTATTTAGTATTTGATAAGCACAATACATAATTTGCTACACCAATTGTTTGTATCCTGTTGTGTTCTACTGTATTTTCATACTTTATATCACTATGTTTGTGTTTGTGCCAATAAAATATTTGTATTTGTATAATTTTGTTCAGACAATGTAACAAAGTAATTTACGAGTCGCTGGTAAAACTCAGTTTGTGACAGTTAAATCAGCATTAACAGTTGCAAATGCCAAATAAAAATATAGTTATTCCCTATATCAAAACATGCACATGTTCTCCCCTTTCTCAGAATACTAAAGGGTATCACATATTTAATATTTTTAAAGATTTCGTTAAAAAAAATAAGAACATGTGTTATTTAATTTATCAGCACAGATTTCAGTGTCATATAATTATATAAAACAATGCATGTCAGATATATTAATTCCATGCTTGAAATAAAAACTGTCATAAAGTTTGACATATTTTATTTTAAAAATACTTTTCACATTGACAATTTCAATGTTTTGATAAGGATGTACATGTATTAAATGCGTAGCAAATATAGAAAGCAGTCACAACTCCATTTCTGTCATGTTTTTCAAAACCGTAAAATTTCCATCTACAACAAGTAATCATATCTTGTAATCATATAATTCTTTAAAATATGTGGTAAATATACACAGATAGTATCAATAAATATGGCACTCTTTCCATTTTTTTTTAATTTTCATTAAAATTTGTTGAAATATCAGCTCAGGTCAGACCTCAAGGAAGATTAATTCTCATGTTTCTTCCATCTTTCTTATCCTTAAAGTCCTTTGTGTGTTGAAGTCTCTCAGTTTGTCACCTTCCAGCCTAAATGTCCCCCTAAGAAAATAAAAGTCATAATCAAATAAAAATAACTATAATTTTATTCAACCTCCCCATAGAGAAAGAAGCCATGATCAAATGAAAGATACATGTATAATATATTATCCCATGTTTACTCCTTTATCCCGTTGATATAGCTCATGTGATATCGGTTTCGTATCACACAGTTGTGACGTCACAATGGGTATTGCGTTAAAGTGATGAAGTAAAATGAAGTGGAGTCCTATTTAAAACCAGTGTTAAACATAAATTTGTGGTGTAAAAAACATGGGATAAAAAGAATCTCACATGATTTGTAGTTGGATATAATTTTTATCCAACTCGTTGTGTGTTTTTATCCCCTCGCCAAGGCTCGGGGATAAAAAGCACACAACTCGTTGGATAAAATCATATCCAACTACAAATCACAGGGCTCAACATTAACTTTAAAATTAACTAGACCAGTCGGACTAGTAGCTGGAAAATTTACTAGACCTGACCTCAATTTCACTAGACCTGACCTAATATCTGTGGTTTACTGAATTAATATTAAATCTGAAAAAAAAATATCATGAAGAGAAAAACGCATAGTTGAATAACATTGTCAGTGTAAGCAAATTGATGCTTATCATTTAACTTGGTTTTGCTGCAAAAAAAATTAAAGAAAATAATGATTAATAAATTCAAGAAAATATCAGAAAGGGAGATGTATTTCAATTCGATTTGGTTCTATGATTGGTTAAATGAAATAACAGCATGCAACAGTTGTTGAGCAGAAAGGAAAAATCTTGGTATAGATAGCATTTATAATTAAGAGAAAGTCAAATGACAGCATGATTTATGAAATATTGATATGTATACTAAGGAATAAAATATGTTTGTTTCCTGTAATCATGGTAATATTACCCTAAAAACAAGAGTTTTTTTTGGCTTAATACGATCTCATAAATTGACATAAGAAACTTCCCAGTTTAAAACTTTTATTTTCACTTTGTATAATGCCTAAATAAGGGGTTCAAACATCCCGGACTGAACTAACCAGGTTTGATATTTACGGTGGACACCCATCATGGCTGTCTTGCGGTAGAAAACGAAGTTCCAAAAGTTGTTGGGGATTGCTAAATGATATAATAATTATCATTACTTTTTATATTTAAAGTGAATGTTGACTAGGATGACATATTTCATATCTCAAATATTGTATCAGCTGATTGATCAAACACAGATTTGGCAGAAAAAATTCCACCGGCTTCATTTACTGTAATTCGGGAAACAAACTAATTTTTTAAAGTTCATGATTTTTTTAGTTGGGATCAAAAAATGAAAGTGAAACCTGATTGAAAACATCGATAAACAAGAAAAATCTGTAAATTTGTTGCAAGTTTTGCTTCATTTGAATTTTGGTTGAAATATTTTTACACGACCAGCCGGGCTACCATGAAACAAAATAAACTAATACCTAACTTTTACTAGTCTGGGTCGGTCGGACGTGCCTTAATGTTGAGCCCTGAAATCATGTGAGATCCTATATTTATCACTTTAACAACCTCTCTTTTAATATTTGGTTCATCCAGCAGAAATAAGTACATGTACAAGTATGACTGTCTACTAATAACTGTGGTACACGTAGCATTTCCTAAGTGTTTAACATATTATCAGATTATTTTAGAGATTTTATCATGCAGAAACAAATTTAAAAATTGTCATACTGAATGTATGTCCCTCCTGAATGGTCAGTATGGTCCTTTTGAGGGCCACACTGTTTAAATAGTTGTAAGGCACTGACCCCTGTAAGGGGCCTCCACTTCCCCGCCTCGTCACTGACCTCCCACCTCGGGGACCCGGAATACTGAGGATTATTAAATTTAACATGTATATATATATATATACTCCAACCTTTAGTAAACACTGGGTTATGAATGAGATGTTTCGACTTTCCATTGAGAATTAAAAAAAAAAACACTTTATTTGTGATCATATGTTAAAAATGAGTGTAAGACCAATTGAAAGAAGAAGGTATTGTTTCCATTCAAATTTTGCCCTGTGATTTTCTAAAAAATGAAACTGGTGTAAAAGTTGAAAACTCCTGATTTTTAAAAAATTGAAATTCAATACAGAAAAATCATACAAGTCATTTTTCTCACGTGTTTTAAAATGCTAATCATGACGTCATAAACATGTACATTTTCTCATATTTTCTTAAAAAGTTGCAGAAGACACCAATTTTCAATGGAATTTTCTTTCAGATAACATTGTCCACAGGCATCGCCCACAAAGATCTTGAGATATGTGATTTGTTATTGAATTTTGCACAAAATATCAAAAAAATAACATTGGCGACAGCTGGACACTGTTTTCTAAAGGAAAATCATCCTTGAAATGTGCCATTTTGGGGCTTTTTTATGTTGAAAATAGAAAAATGCTTCACATAAATGACGTCATATTTGCAGAATGGTAAATCTTCATGCCATATTCTTTCCTGATTCATCAGAGTCATTTATTTAACTAATATTTAAGCAAGTTTCAAAAATTTTTGATGTCATTACATATTTAGGGCGCAATAAAGCTAAAACCATACCTTCTTTTTTTTTAAATATTAATTGCACAGTCTTGCTACATGAATATTGATACAATCAGAAATCAATATCTGTTTTTAACTAAGGAATTACCTCCCTACCCCCCCCAATATATACATGTACTACCAAATTCTCGGTGTAGGCCCCTAAAACTTTTTAAGTCATTTCTTGTAAGTATAAAAAATAATGTTTCATCACTGATATAATGTGCAAGTGATAAATCATTACCAATTAGGCCTTCAAAGTCAATGAGAGGAGATTCTCTACAAAGGAAAAAAATGGTAATAAATAAAGTTATCACTGA
>NW_026929082.1:0-37936 GCF_032062105.1 Saccostrea cuccullata | reverse complement strand
CCTCAGTGAACTCATTGAACTAGAATGGGGCATATTACATGTATGGTATCAAAACATTTCATGACAATGTATTATAAGATGGAATAAATCTTTTACACTAAATGTTCTGGACACTATGTCGAAGACGTGAGTTGAGGCCTGTGGACCTTTGTTTTTAATAATAACTGTTGTTGAAGCTCGTGTTCTCTTTTTTCAGGGAATGAGAAAAACCATAAAGGTATCTCGTTAACATTATTAAGTTTGAATTGGTAATAATAATCAGTACTTCTTTATTAAAACTTCGTGATAATCATATCGGGAATATGATAGTGAACATTTTGTTTTCATTATTTCCCTAAAGGGTAAGTTGATCAAACCTCACTCTGAGTTTTATTTTCTTATTACATAAATGTGCAATTAAAATCTGAGTCTAAATGTTGAATGTTTTCTAAGACCAAAGCAGCATCTAAATTTTGTTACAGAGTAATTTTTTGATTTCATTTATACACAACAAGATTGCCACTTTTCATAAGTATTAAGAATAAAATAAATTTTTGTGAAAGTGCAAGGATGTGTCAATCTTATAGATGAAATAGGATTTTTTTAATATATTTTTGTGTGAAATGCTATTAAAATATATGTCATACTATTATATAGAAAATATTAACTTCAAATCTGTTTCTATGCACCTTTAAATGTTTTCTAAGACCAAGATAGCATTTGAATTTTCTTACAATATTTTTTTGATTATGTGTGCAAGATCGTCCTCATGAATCCGTACGATCAAATCCATTCACAATTACTTTCTATTAACTTTTTATGCCACCATAAACGAAGTGTGGCGGTTTATAGCTTCTGTCCGTCCATCCGTCTGTCTGTCTGCCTGTCTGTTAGTTTGACCTAAACCATAAACCATAGGTCTGAAAGAAATCCCCTGAAACGAATATTATTGTTTATACATAAGAGACTGACTTATAGATCTACCCTTTTAATAAATGTTATTAGTGATCCTTAAAGTAAAACACCAAAGCAAATTAATAAAAAGCTTTGTAATTTTCTTGCTTTTCTTACTAGTAATAAATCTTAATATATTTCTTGTCTGTGTATCTTAAATGGTAAAACAGCTACATACATGTATTTTTATTAAATTCTAAATAATACCTTTATTGTCCCCCGCTTGAAAATTGGGGGATATTAATTTGGGTTTGTCCGTCCGTCTGTCCGTCCGTCCGTCTTTCTGTCTGTCTGTAACGCTTTCGTTTCCACACGATATCTCGAGAACCCTTTAAGCTTTTGCAATGAAATTTAGCATAGCAACTCCCTATGGACTAAGGAAGACCTCTATTGATTTTGAGGTCAAAAGGTCAAAGGTCAAGGTCATAAATAAGCAAATTCTGTCTGTTATATCACTTTCGTTTCCACACGATATCTCTAGAACCATTTGAGCTACTGCGATGAAATTTTACATAACAACTCCCTGTGGCCTAATGAAGACCCCTATTGATTTTAAGGTCAAAAGGTCAAAGTTCAGGGTCGTAAATTTATACATTCTCTCTGTGTGTAACACTATCATTCCCGGGCGATATTTCAAAAAGATTTTGAGCTTATGCAATGTAATTTTATACCAAAACTCCCTAGGACCTCGCTCATCCCTCTCAAAGTGCCCCGCCCCGTTTGTTTTATTAGTATTTATAGTGTTACATGTCGCTATTTTTAGCACAGGGGCATGAGGAGAGTTATTGCGTAAAAAACAGGTTCTCGGCGGACTTTATGTACTTATTACATCTATTAGAACTGTTTAATAAAGGCTAAATAAATCAAACACCATGGATTGTGTAACATTTTGAGAATATACCGAACATGAATATATACATGTATGTGACTTTAGTTCTGCATATACTTGACGCAATGTAAGGCGATTCCATGGTCTAATGTTATGTCTCTCGCTTCACATTTGAGAGGTCCCGGGATCGAATCTCGGCCGATCCTTTTTTTTTAAATACTTTTCTTTTTTTTTTACTAAATGATAGTATTCAGCATGTGAAATGAAAAATTTATGAGGTTATAAAATCATCATTACAGTGTGATAAATATTCCATATAAAAAGAATCTTCTATTCACAAAATAAAGAATAAGCAATCAAATCTTTATATTGACATACATGTATTTTATTTGCTTCAGTATACATGTATACATTTAATAATTCTACAAATTCCGTCAGGGGGATCCGACTTTTTCCCTAAGCGGGGGACACGAATTCTCTGAAATAGCTTGTTAAATTTACAGTGATGATATATAACTGTCTACTGAAAGTATATTTTTGTCTCCAATTCAACAAATTATACATGTAGCTATATGTTGCCTCATACTCTGGTAGTAGATGTACATGTTTGATAATTCAATAACTTTTTAAAGAATGCTTATCAATATATGATAATTACTCGTAAAACGTAAAAATGGGACAAATCCAAATATCTCAACTCAGTATAAAATGTATCATAAATCAAGCTATATTTGTCATCCCTAAAATTCAACAGATAAAAACCAAGCACAGATTAACATTATTTTTAATTAATCACACAGCAGTATTTCAGGTTCCACTTTAGTAATGGAATATTTTAAGTAATGCTGGTGCGACAGTGGGGTGAAGTATTGACTACTATGAAATATATCAAGTCTATTTCATTTCAAACTATTCCTTAAAACCTCACAATCAAAATAAATGCATATGGCAAACTATGAAATGATTTTTAATAGCATATACTTTACTTACACTTACTGTGAAATCACAATTTTCGTGCGGGTTTATCTTTCGTTAGTTTCGAGGTAAGAGTAAGAAGAGACCCACTAATTCATGTCCACCACGAAATGTAAAATATAACATACATATCTATTCAACAATACTTCACCAACGAAATCAAATCCAACGAACCAAATTTTTCCCCTCAAACCACGAAAATTTTACCCCAATATATATATAAATATAATATTTAATTTTACAGTATATGTAGATTATTCAAATACTAAGTGATATAAGAGAATAGTGGTAATTTAGGTGTGTACCATTTTTTTTTTACAAGAAATTCAGAAATAAAAATAATTTAAGTGTGTACCATTTTTTTTTTACAAGAAATTCAGAAATAAAAATAGCATTCAAACTTATTTACAAATGTACATGTTCTTTCAATTTTTAAATTCATTTGATGATAAAAATCTCTTCTAATTTATAAAAATTAAGCAAATTTTCTAAGACATAAAAATTAAATTCTATAAAATTATTATAATGATTGAACATTAATATCCTTTTTCATTACAGGCTTTACTATTTATCACTTGTTCATTCAAGATTTATTTGACAAAGTTGGAATATTCTTTGTATTCCTCCGGATCATCAGCTGACTCTGGAGTCACTCCCTTTGCTGCCAATTCTTCCAACACTCGATCAAGGTAGGTACTGTCTGGATAACCAAACCTGTAAAAAAAAATTAATAACACGATCAGAGCTTAGAGTTATTACACTGTTAAAGTTAATATGGCATCCCATCTTTGTAAAATGTAGGCATCTTTAGAAATTTTACATGTTTGAAATGAATATCTTACAAACAACAAAAATTAAATTGATGATCATACTAGCAACTGACAGTTCAAAACACTTTGCTTGTTTGCAATCTTCCGATCGACTGGCAAAAATTGGCCGACTCAAATTTTTTTTATTACATTTCAGGACACGATACTTTCCCATTTATATTCCTATTATTGCGTCAACAAATATTTTGAAATTTTCAAAAAAGATTTTCTCACTTACATAAGGACCCAACATTTACATCCTTAGTCAAGAGAGGACAAACAAACATTTTTTTAAAGATTGAATACTTATTCAACCCAAGATTTTTAAAGTTAGGACTCTTTTTTCATTATCATGGAAAATTATTCAATATTAAATATAAAACATATGTGTATGGTATTGCGTCCCATTTTCAAAACAAATTACTTATTACAAACAAAAAATACCTTTGAGGTCCCCCATCAACTCTAGTTTTTTGGTGTATATCATTCCAAGTAATAACACCGTCGTGACCTGTAGTTCTAGAGCGACCAATGGTAAAGACTAGTTGTCTGCTGAATGCTACATTTAGCAACTTTGCTACCAGACGTCCTCTCTCATTGTTAGGGAGATAACCAGAGCGACTTAATCCTTTATACCATTTACCAGGGGTTGGGTGATCAGGCTGTGAATATTAATATTTCACTTCTCAAGTATCATTTTTAAATCTTTTAAAAATAAAAATTCAAGTTAGTTAAGAAATTTGTGTCAAACTATAGATAAGGTTGACATACAAATTAAGAAATATCTTACCCCCTGAGATCCACTATGAAATGTGTATGTCACAATAATACAGCTATTGCAGTCACTGAAACCTTCTAATCTTTGATGACCTTTTCTCATTGACATTGTCCCTAAAGGCTGATCCCCCTTCATTTTCCCATAAATCTGACCACAACTTGGACAGATTGGCTTGCACTCAAAATACTGCTCGATACATTCTATGCAAAAGATGTGGCCACATTTTCGCAATCGTCTTAGATTTGTTGGTGTATCCAGACACACACAACAGTTTTTCTGTTCTTGTGTCAAGTCTGAAGACTTGATTGTTTTGCTCCATGGTTGGGGGGCCTCAAAGAATGTTTTGGGTACAACCTGAAAACCCCCTTCTTCAATTAATCTAAGAATGCTTTCTCGGCAGCCTCCTCTTTAACAACAACTTTGAGATGTGTCAGTAAAGAGCGCGTTGCTTTCACAGCCTTGTAAAAATTCCGAGCACGTTTCTATTGGTGTTTGGTAATTGTTTACCCCTGTGAGATGAATAGCATAAGTATTAAAAGGTAAAACCATAAAACAATCTGTAGGCCTATGCATCCAATTTTCAACACAGTTTTCTCCATTCAGTATTTTTAATTACATTATCTACATACCATCATTATTAATAGCATCATATACCTATAGACTGTGCATTATACACATGAACATAACAATATTATGAAAGGGGAATGGGGTTAACTTATGCTAAATACAGGGGGGGAAGGCATTCACGTATATATCTATCTGTAATCCAATATGTGTACATATGTTATTAAGTGAAATGTAAGAGAAATGTACAGAGCACCCCCCATAGAATGGAATGACCTGACACCCCTTGAAAATAGATTGTTCCAAGGGTATATAAGTCAGTGCAATTAGCAGATGCGGTGAATTGCGTTGAAGTCAGACGGTGGAGAAGTTACAGAGAAGACGACGACAAACAAACGTAAGGCTAGGGTAGAAATAGATAAGCACACCAGCGGTAAGGTATAAGGGGAATTAATTTGAGAGTCAGGAGGTAGTAGGTCTAATAAGATCGAGGCGCCTGATTCTCTATATTAATAGGAACCCTTTTACCAAGAATACGCGGTGAAGTTACCTAGTCACATTTAAATAATTATATAGCCCTCGGTAAAGCCTCTGATAGTTTAATAATTTTCGAATTATATACAGAATCATTATACTCAGGAAGAGTAAAGGAAAATTATCAGATCGAACCTTACATAGGGATACAGAAAATAAGCTGCGGCGCTTTGGTACAATAAGCCAACCAGTTTTCACCAAGAGACATTTGACACCAACCCCTCCCTTTTATAATATGTGACCATTATACAACCAGTATACAGACATCTACCTACTCTTGATTTGAGCAAGAACGTTTCAGATGCACGGCCCAAGGATTATTCATACGGTAAAACAGTAATGAAACCTGCAACGTATGATGGGTCGGGGTCATGGATCGATTATAAAGCCCATTTTGAAGCATGTAGCGATATCAACTCATCGAACTCACAACAGAAAAGTTTGTACCTTGCAGCCTGTTTAAGAGGACAGACTCAAACGGTCCTTGGTAATATGCGACCAGGTGCATATAGAACCTATATGGAGCTGTGTGACGCATTGGAATCAAGATTCGCACCTGCAAATCAAACTGAACTTTATCGAGCTATCCTTCGAGAAAAACGTCAAAAACCGAGTGAATCTTTGCCAGAACTTGGTGAAAGCATTCGACGATTGGCACATCTCGCTTATCCAACGGCAACCAGAGAAGTTACGGAGATGATAGCCAAGGATCAATTTGTAGACGCACTGGCTGATTTTGATATGCAACTTCGCATTCAGCAATCAGACCAAAGTCATTAAATGATGCAGTACGCCTTGCCGTGGAAATACATGTAGAGGCCTTCTGTAGAGCAGAGCGCCAGAGAAGAGGAGACGGTGGGTATGTCAGGAACACAAGCAATAACAAAGTATCACCTACTGCTCAACAAGACTCGATGGTCAGGGAAGAACTAAGGCAATTGAGGGATGAAATACAGGCTTCCCTAAAAGATGTGGAAAAGAAAATTGCTAATGTCTCAACAAAAGAAACACTCACCACTTCAAGTTCTTTAAGCAAGCAAGGCAAGTTTCCTTTTAAATGCCATAATTGCGGAAGAAAAGGACATATGGTGAAAGATTGGTTTGTGAGAAACAGTCAGGATGAATCTAAGATACCAAAAAACAGACTTGAAGAATTCGACCAGCCTGAAGGAAAATACAGATTCACAGAAGAAGAGATGTTCAATAGTTTCCAGCACAACCTCACTGAAATTTGACCAAGACATACAAGAATCTGGTTTGTTTATTAAGGCGATGGTAAATGGAACTCGGTGTAATTTGTTGTTAGACACCGGGGCAACTCTTACTATTTTATCAGATCAGTTGTATGCTAAAATAAACAAGACCGGGGAAACTGGACTTTCACCAGTTACACAAAGAGTCGTTGGTGCTGATGGTGCTCCTCTTAATGTACAGGGGAAAGGAGTATTCTACATAAAACTTGGTTCTCAAAAATTTGAAACACAGGCAGTAATAGCTAACATCAAAGCAGATGGTATTATAGGTTTAGATTTCTTACAAACAAACCAATGTCTTGTCGACTTTTGTAAGACCAAGATGCATGTTCATGGAGTAGAACATGAATTAGAACTCTATTTCGCGTTAGTCTTTGTGAAACCAAATCTATTCCTCCCAGAAGCGAAATGGTATGTCCGGGTCAAGTGTTGGACATACCAAAACTTTCACAGATATCTTTGTTGATTGAACCCTATGCTAAGTTTCAAGATAGTGGAAAAGCCGTGGTGGCCAGATCTCTTGTTAATTCATCTGAGAAATTGGCAGTCAGACTTATGAACATATCTAGTCAGTCTCAGGCAAGCTGTAAGAACACAGTAATAAGCTTGACGTCCCCAGTAAGAGAAACATTTATGCTTGAAAAAGAAGGCATTGGTAATAAATTTACCTCTGAAGAAGACAAAGGGACCGTTCCTGAGCATCTAAACGATTTATTTGATAGTACAAAAACTGAGATATACAGGGAACAGATGACAAAAGTGAAAAGAGTACACCCAAATCGACAAAAGACTGACCAGAATAAAACACCAAAAAGTGTGGAAGATGAGGAAGATTGGCGGAAGGATCCTGATCAACTTCTGTTTGAGGAAGTGGACTTAGAAGCTGGCAGAACGTACCGAGAGAAGACATCTCCAGTTTTACCAGGGGTTAAGCGAAGAAATGCTAGCGTCCGAGAAACCGTGACAATAGATTTGCCTACAACAACTGAAGAAGTAGTGGAACCTAGCGACAGTGTTTCCGATGTCCAAAATGCACCTTTTGATGAACAACACTGTGTTTGCTGTCAGAAGAAAGTAAAGAGAGTTCATGTTGAAACGCAAACTGATGCAATCAAGGCAGAAAAGAGTCACCAGAAAATTATCAGGGTCACGAGGAAATTTGAAAAAAGATGGTGAAGTAGTCGAGCGATTGGAAGAGGAATACCTTTCGGATGAGAATAAACCGAGGCCCAGTGTCGCAGTAGGTGGTAGCACAAAAAAGATCCCCCAATGCTCAATGGCCCTACTGCCGGGCATAGGACAAAATTTGCAGCTCTCCGTCGACAAGTGGTGGCGTCTCCATATGAGTAAAAAATTTTCGATAGGGACGTTAAACAATATTCAATCAATCTGCCTGTAATAGCCGGGACAAAAATTGTTATATTTCTACTGTTTATACTGTGACAGCTATTAAGCCGCTAACGATTTTAGTCTTTTTAGAGAGCCAAAATTGTTGCATTTCGTATGCTGTGTCAAACGGATTTAATAGACAAACATGCGAGTACGGGGTAAAAGAGAAGAAATCTGCTTCTTCATAGATTCAATTTTGACTAAGGGTTGTGAAATGTTGAATAATTAATTCTGATTTCTAACTCAGATAACTCTGTGAATACTTAATACTTATAATGTAGCTGACTCGGACACTATTCTCAAACACGTTGTATAGTCAGACATGGATTTAAAATGTTAATTACTTACATGGAAGTGCCGAAGACTCAAATAAGCTTTTCTGATCAAAATTGACCATTGTTTGTCGCGTTGTTGGCGTCGCCTTAAACTTTAAACAGTTCCATTTTTTCAGAACTGAGGAAATTTGAACAAAACTTGGCAAAGAGTATTGTTGGGTGACGGGAATTTAAAATTGTTCTAATAGAGAGCAAAACTTTTTTCAAAGGTATAATTAAAACAATATTTACAAGTAAAAAAAAAAAGGAAAGGTTCATATAAAACTTTTCTCAAGAAAAATAGCACCAGAAAAGAGGACAATTGTGTTTAAGTTTTAATATCATGTGTAGATCCAACTTTTGTCAAATTATGACACCGAAGTTAAGATCGAGCCACGATGTTGAATGAAATTTTTCTTTGAATATTTTCTTCTCTAGAATATCCAATCCTAAATAGTTCATATGAAAATGTACGTATTCTCTCTGCAGATTCAAGTATGTTTAAATCATAACCCCCTGGATTAGGATTGGTCCACATTGGGAAGTTTTATATAGGATTATATAGGAAAAGTGTTTTAAAAATTCCATAAACAGCCCCTAAGGGGACACTTACTATGGATTTACAATTCATGTCTTCCTTTTACAAACGATGCTCTATAACAAATTTGGTTTAAATTAATGCAGGGGTCTGAGAAGTAAATGTTTAAACATTCATGATTGAGGAAGACACATGACGATGGACGAAAACAGATTGCAATAGGTGACCTTAAAAGAGGAAAACAAACGACAGTAAAATGTATTTACCCGCGCCTAAAACAGGAACGGCTATGGAGTAGTACTTTGAATCATCTGCAGTTTTTATAATTTCCTGGATCATTTTATTCAATGTTCTTTCGAAGTTCATGGGGTCTTTTGCGAAGTCTTTGGTCCATCTTGGTGTAACTGCATGAACAATGATTTTCCATAGGGAATGTCCAGTAATTTTCTGCAACAAAATTTGTCCAATCTTCTTTCTTCCAGAGCTTGGACTTTCAGGCTGTGAAGGGATCATTTTCAAAATTTCTCTGGCAACTTGACCGTTTGATGAGCAGTATTCATCTTGAGGACAAACTACAATGTCTGCTGTAACATCTGTAATATTTCCTAGATGAACTTTGATTGTAAGCTTATCTGATATTTTGATAATGGAATCAACAGCCATTGGATGTTTGCTAAATTCACTTCCGTCAGCTGATGAAATTTTTTTGTCATCTGGTGGTAATGCCTTCCCAAATGTCTAGCGTTTCTGAGGACACTGTGGTATTAATGCATGAAATAGATGAAGCTCCTTGCTGGAATATTGCTTGCATTGCACTAACAAGGGAACGATCACCGTCAACAAGGTGAATTTCTTTGAGACTCCGAAAGGGATACCGTGTGCTGAATGTCATGACTGCTTTGTAATATTGCTCTGCAAGCTTATCTCTAGGGACACCAAATATACCTGAAAGGATTTTTTATAAATCCTTTTCACTTATAAATTAAAAAATAAGATACATTTTTACATTTGTTTAGAATAAAAATAGAGAATAAACAAGAGGCCCAGGGGCCACAGCGCTCACCTGAGCACATCGACTAGGAAAAAGCACATATCAGATCAGAACTGGAAGTTTACTGAGGGTGGGGGGAGGCTTGAATTTTAACACCCCAGGGGATCATGATTTGAACGAATTAACTAGAATCTACACTACCTGAAAATGATTCCATATAAATATTAATAATCATGGCTTTGAAGTACTTGCAAAGAAGATTTTAACCCTCTTCCCCGCACTCACGCATTTTAACGCACATACCATTTCCTATTTTTAACGCAAAATCACGCATTTACCGTTTCCCCGCAATCACGCATTTTCACGCACTTTAAAACGTTAATTTAATCTTCAATTTATTGCCAAATTCCAACTATTTTATACTTGCTTAAATCTCATAAAGTAAGAAAAGTTATTTTCTAATTAAAATATAAGGTCAAAAAATTAAAATTGTGAATTAATATTTCTATGATGCGAGGATTCAGTGTATGTTGCAAAACAATTCATTGAGTTGTAAAGAGTTAAATGGTTTCCCTGCATAAACCTATGTAAAACTTTTGTCGGCCATTTTTGCCCCACTCTAGCCCTGGGGGTCATGATTTGAACAAACTTGAATCTACACTACCTGAGAATAATTTCTTATGAGTTTCGTCTTTCCTGTCTCAGTGGTTCTTGAGAAGAAGATTTTTAAAGATTTTTCCTGCATATTCCTATGTAAAACTTTGATCGGCCATACTGGCCCCACCCTACCCTAGGGTTATGATTTGAACAAACTTGAATCTACGCTACCTGAGGATGATTTCACATGAGTTTCATCTTTCCTGTCTCAATGGTTCTTGAAAAGAAAATGTTAAAGATTTTTCCCGCATATTCCTATGTAAATCTTTTAACGGCCATTATGGCCCCACCCTAGCCCCGGGGATCATGAGTTGAACAAATTTGTATGTACACTACCTGAGGATGATTCCACATGAGTTTCATCTTTCCTGTTCCTATGGATCTTGAGAAGAAGATTTTTAAAGATTTTTCCTATATATTCCTATGTAAAACTTTTATCGGCCATACTGGCCCCAACCTACCCCTGGGGGTCGTGATTTGAACAAACTTGAATCTACACTACCTGAGGATGATTCCACATGAGTTTCATCTTTCCTGACCCAGTGGTTCTTGAGAAGAAGATTTTGAAAAATTTTTCCTATGTATTCCTATGTAAAACCTTGATTAGCCATGTTGGCCCCACCCTACCCCCAGGGGTCATGAATTGAACAAATTTGAATCTACACTACCTGAGGATGATTCCACATGAGTTTCATCTTTCCTGGCCCAGTGGTTCTTGAGAAGAAGATTTTTTAAAAATGCCATTAATTTTTCTCTAATTCATAATTATCTCCCCTTGGAAAAGGGCGTGGCCCTTCTTTTGAGCAAACTTGAATCTCCTTTACCTAAGGATACTTTGTAGCAAGTTTGGTTGAGTTTGGCCCAGTGGTTCTTGAGAAGAAGATGAAAATGTGAAAAGTTTACAACGACAACAACAACGACGACAACGACAACGACAACAACGACAGACGACGGACAAATTTATATCAGAAAAGCTCACTTGAGCCTTTGGCTCAGGTGAGCTAAAGAGTAAAAATTATCCTACTTTTAATGGACGTTTGCGAGAAGCACTGAAAGTTGACGGGTTATACTTTGACATTAAAACCTGCGTAATGCATGAAGGCATGGATATGAAAATTAACAGTTGTTACTGCCATGGTATAGGGGGCAATAACGGTAATGACCAATACAAGATATGACTGGAGACAGAACACAATTGCTTAAAATACCTTATTCATAAAATAATGTATTTTGTTTTCGTTCATTTCTCCAAAGAAATTAAATAAAAAAGGAAAAAAAAATTTGGAAGGCAAACGTGGCAAGTCTCAAGGAAGGGAGTTGAGACAGGAGTTTTGCCGCTACCTTCCTAGAAATTGAAATGGCACATTGTTATCGTTTTAGTAATTGGTAAGCTAAATATTTATATCGAAAAAGAGCTTCCGTATATTTTCCTAATGCAAAAAGTAAGCCGTTTATTGTAAAAGTCAGTGCTTGTCGCAGAAGTCCAACGGGAAACATTGTATTTCTTTCAACAATGTTGGATCCCACATGCAGCCCAACAGCAAATAGAAATCAATCAACTCAGTCATAATATTATGCTCCATCTTTGTTTTCACATTGTGTGTCAACTTGTGACCAGTAGTAGCTTTCCGTTTTGATTTTCGCTTGCATAAATGTCTGCATGTGATATAATTATTAAGAGTTCAAAATTTTATTCTTCCAATGTTAAACTTTAGTCCATAATTTATTCATATTGAAAATTAAATAGAAAAAATTAACGGTTAAATTATATATTTTACTCGAATTTTGAGACCCTTACCCGAGCTTATGGGAGGAAATGCAATTGACTTCATCCCCAACTCATCTGCCTTTCTAAATGTGACCTCTACGGACTCAAAGAGATCACGTAGACAACGATCTTTGTCAGAATAGTCACTCCATCTTGGTCCAACTGTGTGAATCACATACTTATAGGATAGTTTTCCAGCGGATGTCACAGCACATGTACCTACTGGTATAGGGCCATGCCTCCTTATATAGTTCTTGCTTTCTTCATCAAATGCATAACCTGCAGCTTCTGATATCGCAGCAGCAACTCCTCCACCATGCCAGAGATTTTCATTTGCAGCATTGACAATGCAATCCACATTTAAGTGGGTAATACTTTCTTTGTAAATCTTTATCTTCAAACCCTCAGGAGTCTTCAACTCAATCTCTGTTAGCCTGTTAGTGTCATTTTCAGACTTAGATGTTGTGTGAAAACTTTCATCAGTACTGTATCTGCTTCTAAACACAGCATCTAATGCTTCTGTTTTTTTAGTCTTTGTAAACTTACGTCCTACCCTTCTGGTTACTTTACCGGACAATTTCTGATCCAACAAACCTCTCACTTCTAAAAGTTCAGTATAACTATAACATATGATTTCAATGCCGTCCTCTCTATATAAAAGAAAGACATTTGGATGCTTCTGTTTTATTTCTCCTATAATCTGATGAATATTAATGTCTTTGTTCCTTATTGCAATGACATCAGAGTTCATCATTTGTACATATCTTAGTTCCTCATAAAACTTTTTCTCAGTGAAATTTCCTTCATCAGCAGACACAACACAAATTAGGGAACCATCAGTATATTGAACATTAGCTACTTTTTTAAACCAGTAGTGTTGGTTTGCAAAGTAAATGAATGCTTTGAAATCCCTTTCATTCATAGGAAAGTTGATAATGTATTGTCACATATCTGAATTACTAGTACTTCCGTGTTTCCTCCCTTTGTCGTCTGTTTGTGGATTAGCTTCTTTAAGTTCATCCTTACCTTCGCCTGCTGACAAAATACAGTGTCGATTAAACAATTTTTATATTTTATGACAGTGCGCTAATTCTTGTAAAATATTTTTTTTTTTTTAAATCACTAGAATGATTGACATTCAATTAAGTTTAACTTAGAAATGCAGTAAATAACCAACCATTATTCAGTAATATTTACATTTCCAATGTTTTTGTGCGAGATAAAATTACAAACAGTTGATGTACTTTATTTCTACATGAATATACTGGTTCATCAATAGGCGCGATTAAAAAAAATCATGTGCAGGGCGGGACAAATAGGTAGAGAGAAGCAGGACTTGTAGCACGTAGCTTGGCACGACCATGTAAATATAAGGAATAACTGTCAGATTTTTCGATTTCATTACGATGATCAATCGATTAGCTTGCGTGATAAGTTTATGCATAAACGCCTTCGGCGTTTATGCAAATCATCACGCAAACCAATCGATTGATCACATCATGAAATCGAAAAATAAGACAGTTATTCCATAAATAAAAGATTTTCAGACTTCTAGAAAAAATGTGACGCTGCATTAGCTGTAGCTTTCTATTTGAGAAAATTCGGACAGAAAAAGCAGAGAACTACAGATCCATGCGTTGTAAAAACCTTCGATTTACGCTGCTGATGTTTTGTCGCTCACTTTAGGTATTATTTCTTATTTTTATGTTTTCCCCAGATTTATAATTGATATCCGATAATTTACCATACATTTAACTCCTATTCCTAAATGTTTATTTACATTTCAGCGGCTCAGCATGTCACAGAAGGGCCGTTTTTGGAATTGGATGTAAACATAGAAATCTTTTTAACCGACATTTCAAAATCCCTTGATAACTGTTGGGACCGTTGAAAAAAAAAATCAGAAATAAGAGTTAAATATATGATTCATTATCGGATACCATTCTCAAAGTCGGAGAAAGCATAAAATACCAAAAATAAAACCTAAAGTAGCGACAAAAAATCAAAGGTTTTTACAGCGCTTGGATCTGTAGCTATCTGCTTTGTCTGTTCGAATTTTCTCTAGCAGAGAGCTACAGTTTGCAGCTAACGCTGCATTTAAGGAAGACATAATCCAAATAAAATAAAAACTTTGTCTATTTACATCATATTATTTTAACTAAAATAATAAATGTTGTAAATGAAATTGCAAGGATAGACACGGATTTTTTTCCAGGAAGACGTCCTTTCCTATTAAAATCACGTATCACGTTATTTCTGCATGCGGAAATAAGAAATATACTCACTGGAATAAGTTCTGATCTGTAAATCCCCTTTGAGAGTTTCTAGCTCAATGTCATTACTAGTAACTTTCCATGTGATCTCTGTGGGTACATGTGAAATCCATTTACCATTATATGTTTGAGATGATTTTTCAAATGAACACTGAACAACCCCTAAGGATTCCCCTTTCTGTGTTAGGAGTACCTTCACTTCCTCGTCATCTACTAATTGACCCCCAGAAGAGACTAGGGTTATCTGAAATTTTACTTCCTGGAGAACAGGAGTAATGATTGCCTTCGACTTTGAAGAACACGCTTTAGTTACCATGATTTTACCCCAACCCTTTGTAGTTTCGGATAAGTCTAACTGATTTGGAAGAAACTTTATGATATCTGTGCTAACGGAAATTTGATTTCCCATTGCATTTGATTCAAGCTCTTCTAGTCGCACACCAATGGAGTTGGAAACATTTATAAAAGATTCCTGGTTGTTTACGTTTCTTGCAATGTTCACGTAGTAACAAGTCTGTAAGCACGAATCGACAAACTTGTTGAGTCGTTTCTTTTCCTCATTAAACATTGATTCTTTTTCTGATTGTCTAGCTCTAACAGCATTACAAAGCTCCATTGCCCTTTGATCTAAGATTTTTTTTGCCTCATCGAAGTACACTACGATTTCTTCTTGAAGTTTTATAGACTCCTCAGAGTTCCTATCCTCCATTTGCTTCAATTTCTTTAACGATGCACACGATTGTTTTTCTCTCGTTTGTACACTGACTTTGGCTTTCTCTATTTTACTTCTTTTCTCATTCACAACTTTTGCCAAATCAAGAATCATATGATCTTTATGACTGCTTATAGCACTACTAAGCATATTGCTTTCATGCATGTTTCTGTGCAACAAAACATCTTCAACAATTCTTTCTCATGACCTTTGATTTGGCAATATATGGCACATGAGAATACACTAAGATTTTCCATTTGTCCTACTAAAAGATTTTCAATCGCAATCATGGAATGATTTTCTAGTGGCCTCAAGTGTGAGTGCAACTTTGTGCAGTCCAAACAGATAAAATAGGAACAATCGAAACAACGATTTATTGCTTTTTGGCCTTTTCTGCACATTTCACAAATCAAAATAGATTCTCTGTTTGTCAGACGAACCATTTCCAATACGACCTCTATAGTACTGTCATAAGGTAATATTATGTTCCCCTTCTCACTGCAGATATGTTCACAGAGACATGATGTACATTTGAAATTTGTATTGTTTGATACCAAAAGCTTTTGTACACATCGCATACAAATTGCAGATAGACATGGTAGTAGGAGAGGTCGTAGTTTGTCCGAGTCAAACTTTTGTCCGCACATTTCACAGGACAGGAAGGACTTCATTTTTACTGAATCATTCAGAAATCCAGCAACATCATCTAAATCAATAAAATATATACCAACTTGTAGCTTATTCATAAAGAAAAAGATAATGTTACAGCCGATTTGGTCCCTTAGTTAATAAAAACATGTACTATAAATCTATCAAAACACAGTTAAAATGATATTTTTACATTTAAGGAATTTATATGATGCTTGACTCAAATTCAGCAATAACTTTAATTCAAATATTACATTGAGGCCACAAGAGATTGATGAAGAAAAAATATCGATGTTGCATTTAACGGACTTTTAAGACAAATTGTAAGGCCATTTTTTGCATTAAATTGTCTATCAACATTTTCAATTGTCTGATCTAGAAAAGAGCAAAGCAGATGTGACCAGTCGACTAAGGAATACTTGCTTCTTAATGATACTGATCACAAAAATTGACCTATTGTTCTGCTTCCAATTTGCATTGTTACAACATCTTTTATTAGGAGGAAGAAACCACTATCACATGAGTATGAAGTTTATTTCATATTTGAGTGGTTAACTGACTATTAGGGCCGGTGTCATATAGTGAGACTTCCGCCATAGTGAGACTTCCCCCCGGAAGTCTGGCTATATAGTGAGTCTTCCCCCTGGGGGTAAATATGGCTATATAGTGAGACTTCCCCCCATAATGACCATAGTGAGTCTTCCCCCTTCGGTTTTCGGTTTGGATTTTATATACATTGACATAATTAAATATTTATTGTATGCTTTAGGGACCTTTTAACTTTTATAAATTTTATGAAGTATTTTTAGGATTTGTATTTCATTTTGAAATTAAATTAAAATTAAATTAAATTAAATTTATTTTCTTTTATTTAAAAATATTCCATATCAAATCAGTTATATTTGCGAAATATTCATAGGCTAGATCATCATGACAAAGTCAGGAGCGAGGGAGTATGAACGTACCTACGCGATATCTGGTTCAAAATCCTACTTGTAAAGAGTTACTCCTTCCTACACATGTAATACTAGTTATCTAATTAATGAACTCGCAATAACACACAGCGGACGAGGAAAATGAAAAAAAAATGAATAGACAGAACGAAAACATGGACTGTATTACTAACGGACAGAAAGAATTGAGAAAAGAAAATCACAATGAGAGAATATTAGTAGAGAAAGAGAGAGAGGGGGCGTAGATATTCAATAAAATTATGCAAAATACATATTAAACATGTATATTTTAGTCATTCCTATATTGTATTTTATTATTTTAAATTCCTCAGTTAGGTTAAATAAAATTATGTTCTGAAATACATGTGTTTAATAAAAATAAATCTAAGCGCCTCTGATCCTGAGTTAAATAATATATTATTTCAAGAAAGTCGGTGAACTATTTCTTTTCCAATATTTTTTGTTATCAAAACGGGTTTTATCTGCTTATATTTAACATAGAAAGTTGTAATAATTTTAAAGTTTGTTTTATTAAATGCGTGCATACTGGTTTTCGTCAATTGGAGAAAAACGACCACGGCGCTCAAATCACTGACTCTCTCGTGATTTCAGCAAATTGAATCATAATCAGTTACGGACCTGTCATAAAAATCTGAGATTTATGTGCTGTAGTGTAAATTTTTGTCGAACCACTGATCTATGAAGTCTTTAATATTGTAAACGTCCCTGTGGATAAAGTAAATGAAATATTTCCCCATCAATTTTACATTTCAGCATATCTTAATATTAAATGATGCTTAAAATTATCCTGAAAGTAGATATAAACTTTATGTACATGAAACTTTCGATAAATATAGTTAGGAAACTTTCGATAAATATAGTTAGGAACTAAGAAAATCATAATTGAGATTTGGAATGCATGTTTTATTTTCTCATTCGAGCACAATTATTTTATTTCTCGCATAGTCTTAAAGTACTATAAATTTTTCTTCTTTTCGCTACATTTTTTTTTATTAAATCGGTTGAACCATATCTAATGTGTAAATAGCTAATGTTTGTACACAAACAGAGAAACAAACAAACAAAACTATGCTATCAATTTTTTTTATTTAAATGCTGAAAACAATCAGAACATTTCATATAACTGACTCGTGAACTAATAAAATTATTTGTTATCAATACATGTAAAGGAAAGGGTATACATATTATATATATTATATCATCTCAATGTACATGCATATGTTATAATGGATATCAAACAGTTTAAACGATATTCAAACTGTTCATGCATATAAAATAAATATATAAATACATGTATATATATGGAAGATAATTTCGTCATAAATTAACACTGTTTGAATTTTTTAAAATAATAAAGTACATGCATATGTTATAATGGATATCAAACAGTTTAAACGATATTCAAACTGTTCATGCATATAAAATAAATATATAAATACATGTATATATATGGAAGATAATTTCGTCATAAATTAACACTGTTTGAATTTTTTAAAATAATAAAACAATGTTCCGGAAACTATAATAAAAAGGGGGGAAGTCTCGCTATGAATGGGGGAAGGCTGGCTATAAAGTGAGCCTTCCCCCCCGGAAGAACGGCTATATAGTGAAACTTCCGTGGGGGAAGTCTCACTATATAGCCATTCTTCCGGGGGGAAGACTCACTATATAGCCAGCCTTCCGGGGGGAAGACTCACTATATAGTGAGCCTTCCGAGGGAAGCCTCACTATGGGGGAAGTCTCACTCTTCGACACCGGCAAAAATCACATGATAAATGAGATTACTAGTATTGCAGCTTCTTCTTTGTCAACTATCCTTATTTTTGATTGATTGATTGTATTTGTTTAACGTCCCGCTCGAGAATTTTTCACTCACATGGAGACTACACCGTATGCCGGTGAAGGGCTTTAAAGTTAGGCCTATGAGTATACTCGGTACTCAGTAGGGCTGTATCAATATATCGATATATCGATACGTATCGATATTTAAGAAAAATATCGTATCGAAAAATAACTTCCAATACGTATCGGACAGACAGTTTTTCTTCTAACTCTGTTAAAAAGATGGGAATTTCAATCACCAAAGATTATATTTTACTTTTTTGAATTAAAACTGTTCAATAATGATATAATTTGTAAGGAAATAACAGTTTTTATAATTATTACAAAATACAAAGAGAAAATTATTTGAACATGTTGCTTTTACTGTCATCAAAAGTTTTAGTTTATTTATAAAGACAATGAGACAAAAAATTTAAAATGGGTAATAAAACACTTAATTGTTATGAAATTTATGCATTAAAATGATTTAGAAGCCCTTTCTGATGACTTGTCTTAGAATCCAATACATCGCATATCGCTTTAAAAAATATTGTATCGTATCGTATCGAAATTTTTGGCTCAATACACAGCCCTAGTACTCAGGGCCATTGGGCAGTTAGTGTTCTTTATCATGCCAACGCCTACCGTGACACGGGACCTACGTTTTTAAGGTCATATCCAAAAGACCCGTGACTTTCACTTCTAGTGCCGAGCGCTTGGCGAAGGAACAGTCACTACCTATGTTTACGTCTCACGTATGACGCGGCGCCACGAACGAGAATCGAACCCGGGCCTCCCGATCATGAAGCGAACGCTCTAATACTAGGCTACCGTAACCGGTACCTTATTTTTGAAGATAAGATACAGCTAAGACTAAGCTATCACCTGCACGTTGAATCAAATACTCAAAAACATGCTGTAAGTAAGATCAATTTTTAAAATGAGGTAAGCTACTGAAAAATTTTACAAGAAATTTCAACTAATTTATTCAAAGCCAGCATTTCCTAATATAAACTCTATGATCATCATAATGACCTTTTAATAAACATAACCAATCATTATGGTTAACAATTGTTTGGCCTATGTTTTTAACAAAATGTTGACTACAGAATGATCCGTTTACCTTCAGAAAAAAATACAAAAGGTTCATGGCTGGTGACCAGTGAACTGGGGACGCGCACTCCTCTTGGGCACCTGATCCAACTCCCCGGTGTTCGTGTTTTATGTCATCTTTATAGATTTAGATTGATTGTAGATTTTTTTAGTTCAATTTCAATTCGTTATCTTCATCATCTCCATATCGAGTACTTGGTTATCTCGGAAGTAAATCTAAAAACTTTTACTTATCATTAAGTGCTTTTTCTTTTCTTGGGCTTTCGATTTGGGTTTCGTTATTCTACAAATATTGTCACAGGGAAATGTAAATTATCTAAATCAGGGATTTAAAATAAGCAGTGTCATATATATGATATTATAATTATATGCTTTGTAAAGTACATGTATATAAGATGTATTATGTGATAGAATTCTTCAACTATATTTTGACAGTTATTCTGTACCGGAAACCCCATTTGATTACCCTTCATAGAACCTCTCCGCTACCTGTATTTATTCAACTTTGATTAGGCTTTCGCCCCACGTTGAGCAAACTGTCTTAAATTAAAATTACAAACACAAGTTTTACAGACCAGTAAATTCTAAATAAAAAAAAAAAATAGACTAGTAAAGTTTGAGTTTGTAACGTCATTTTCAAACGGAATTTCTTAGTAATAGTCAGAGACCCGAAGACCTTACGCGATAATAAGATTACAGTCAACCATCCGTATGTCTGTCAATACCTTTATCTGGCTATTTGTAGGGAAACATTCTTAAGGATGATGTTTACTCAGGTTTCAGAAAACAGAAAGGAAATTTCATAAAGTATAATATATTAAATCAAAAATTGTTTTAAATGGATAAAATCACTAAGTTTTAACACAATATCAATTTTAAAATTTCATATTTTATTATTTGAAGAAAATATACAGGAACAAAAGTCAATGTATAGTAATGCAGAGGAAATTCGGACTAAATTTTTATTTTTTCATTTTTGTCAAAATCTTTTATTTCTTGCAATAATTTTCAAAATGTAAAGATTGTATGTTTCTTCAAACATCACTTTTCAAATTTTATATGTCTTAAAGCTAATAAATTATTTCAAATAATTAAATGCTATTAAATAAAGAAATTCAGAAATATGAGCAAAAACCATTTCAGGCAATATATCTCAATAATTTGATCATTGACCCCATATAATGTTAATACCATGAGAATTATGGCAACAAAGGTAATATGAGGCTATAAATAATTTAGAGTTCTCATCAGTCATATTTTTTTAATATTCGATTAAAAATGGGGAAAAATACAAATATGACAGAGGAAATTCGGATTGTAATAATTTAAAAGTTTTTGACCCTAACTCTAATCGTTTCTTTATATGAAGCAACAGAGTTTCATTGCAATAATATTTCAATATTTAAAGAGTTTTGTTGCTTGTAGTATTTTGTGAGTGAAGAAAAAATTGGTCATAGTGTGAAAAATCAACGTATTTTCCGAGAAATACTAAGGGGCCACTAGCATGAAAAGTAGGTCATTGACCTAATTATTTGAAATCAAAATTTAACACAAGAATTATAGGTGTACAATGTGCAATAGGTGGTTTTTCGTTCTCATCAGTGGAATTTTTTAGTCATCTGAGTAAAGGTATACCTTAAAGTTGTTAATATCGGTACTTTTTCAATTTTAGTATAATTTTAGTAAAATTAGCTTGTTATACAAATACACTACCCTCAAATACAAATCTTTGTTTCGGTTTTCTGATTTTGACAACCAAAAGGACGAGCAGTTATTTCAAAACTTTGATACAAACTATGAGAAGACAGCATAAATAGACACCCTTGGAAATTCCAGAGCTGAAATCAAGTGCTTTAGAAGAAGTTAGAATCTCTTTTCGACCGGTCACACCCGTCATGCCCCCCCCCCCTCCATGCATTGAACTGTCAAACGGGAAATTCAATAGTCAATTTCACTAAAAAAAAAAAACAACAAAAGCCTAAATTTGATACCAAACATTTAAGCCAAAAAAAGATCTAATGTTAGAAACGTTGCGCACGGTGTTGGTGTCAGTTTCGGTAACGTCAAAATGACGTTATTTTACGTGAAGTTCTATAAAATTGATTTGACGTTGCTTTTTCGCTAACATTTTTATGAAGAAAAAATAAAAACCCAGTAACATCCCAATTGTTTAGTGCAATTCATTGAAAACACGTGTAATTAAACTCTCATAAGTAGTTCAATGTAGATAATAGTATATAATACAGCAGATAAATTATTCTGTAATGTTATTTTTTCAATATTTGTTGGATGGGTCTCGAGTAAAGGTAAAATAGTTTTCAAGATTTTATAAACTTGGCTTTATTTAATATTTATGAATTAATCTTAATTAATTGATCCCGAGATTAAATGAAATTCTAATCTGGTCGGTCGGGTATCATCATGGACTGTCTGACAAAGTATCAACTGTATTTTACTAATGTTTCTCCTCATTTAGTCTTTAAAAAATGAGCAAAATGTGTCTGTTTCAATCTGCGAGAAAAGGGCTATTAGTTTCAAAAAAAGTGAAGAGGGAAATATACTGTATATACGAGGGTTGTTAGAAAAGTTCGCGGACACATTGAATTACAGAAAATCTATTGTGTACTGTGAAGTATGACCCATGTCTGAATGAATTCCTACATTTTGTTAATTGGTATGTAAAAAATCATGTCCATATAATAAAATCTTGAAGTTTTACAACCATTTTTACTATGGGGTCATGGGATTCACGGAGCAATCACTTGACGTAAGCGACGTGAAAACCAGATTTCAACCCGTTATGCTTTGTCGCAGTTCTATATATCTTTCATTTCTTTGATTTTTCTTATCTTTTTTTCTACTTTAAAATTGAATATCTATATCAAGACATGTTACTTTCTACTATAATGTCTTTTGTACTGATTTGGATATTATGAGATCTAAATTTTTTTTTTAAAAAAGACTATGCAGTTAATCGATCAGATATAGAAACTATGCAAAACCATATAGGCGCAACGTCCAAGCGACAAGGGGATATTGAAGTATCGGTGGAGTCAATCATTCAAAATGTTAATCCTTCCATCCTTATGAAGCTATGACCATTTTAAAACTTGATCTTTGTATGTGTAGGAAATTTCCGGCAGCATCTTGAACATTTTATTCTCTTTTTAGACATTTTCCTGTCTGCACACTTAATTATTACGTAGTGCAGTGCTCCATGACGCTCAATGACGTTCCGATTTTTGGCTGTGTTTTTACGCGTTGATCATTTATAAACGGCTATAAAACAGTCATATACCCTACAATTTAATTCAAAATTTCTCCAAGTGTTGTTTCCTGTATAGTTTAGCGGTAGGTTAAATATCATAAATTTCTTTGCGCTACAATTGTGCAATTTTTAATTTTAATAAAGAGTCTTAGAGATGTAAACGCGCCAAAATGTAGCATGCTCCGTGAAGCAAGATTTATCAAAATAAAAATGCTGTATTTTTTTCAATAATCACAGGAGAGCACCAAATTCTTGTATATTTATTGAAAAAAAGGTTAAGATTTTATCTGGAAAGTTTGACCGGTTTCGTGGAAATAGCGCGCTCACAATAGAACTTGTCCGCGAACTTTTCTAACACCCCTCGTACATGTACATGTAAATTATATATACATGGCCGTACTTTGATGCAGATATTTTAGGTCTGAATTCTCTCTGCCCTTTTATTAATTTTTTTCTTCAAAGTCCCTATTTCCTTCCCATCTTTAACCCCCCCCCCCCCCCCCACACACACAGACCCTTACATACTTCAGTACTGTTCGTAGATCTAAATATTTCAAATAATTCGGTTTTAAAAAAGGAGAGGAATCGAAACTAAGAATAGACCCCACCCTCACTTTTAGTTTTCCATGAAAAGAATTTTCTATGAAGTGCAGTTTAGAGGTTTCATTTATATTTATTCGAAAAAATTTCAGTTTCCTCCTCCCCGTCCCCTTTTATACGCGTTGCAACGTAGTGCCTAGCTCACAGATCAATCATCGAAGGTTTCCTACTTCTTTTGGATACCCATGCAGTTTACCTGCTTTATGGGATTGTATACCCTTTCCATACTTATAAATGGAAGCAAATAGTGTTTCAAAGAGCGTTTCGTATATTCTTTCTTGAACAAGATACAGATTTAAATAATTACGTGGAATTGAGATTGATGTTGAGGAAGTTTGGGTGACGGCGGGGTCAGATTTTAATCAGATTGAGGCGATTGTATAGAGGCCTTATCCTATCCCTAAACTAAATTTTGTTTAAATAATGGTTACTTGGTACTATTTTGGTCGCGATCGGTTTAAATGAATTTACAAGCATTTTAAAAAATAAATAGTTATGGGCAAGGTTAAAGTTTTTTGCGGACAAACAGACACACTGACGGACACGACAAAAACTATGTACCCCCCGAAACTTCGTTAACGGGGGCATAAAAAGGAAGGACCCATTGTTTATTACCAAATATATAAATGGAAAACAAATATTTTTAATTTAAAGACATTGGCGTCGGAAGCAAATTGAAAGTGGAGGGGGGGGGGGCTAAGTGTAAAAAAAATTTATACCTTCAAAAAAAACCTGACAAGCAAAAAAATAGGGGGGAGGGGGGATGCCCATTCCCAAACATTAAAATCCTATATCGGGGGGGGGGGGGGGGGGGGGGGTTGTAGGTTCGAACTTCAGAACCAATTTTTTTTTCTTCAAACACTACCACTTCCCCCATTTTTAAACTTATACTGCGTTGTGTCTGTGGGGGCTAAACCTACGCAGCTGTGTTCAATGTCTATACTTAGTATATATTTGGGAAAAAAGGGGGGCTAAGCCCCCCCCCCCGCGGTTCCGACGCCTATGAAGGAAATAAGGTAAAATAGCCGATCTCGCCTTACCCTGTTTCCAAATGTCGGCAATTCATATATACATTTTTTTTAACATAATAAAATACATTTTTTTTTCATTTCATACGATGCTACAGGGTAAATGACAAAAAGAACTTATTTTAATGAAAATCTTATACTTAATCTATGATTATATTTGCTAATATTACGGTCATTTTAACGAAATGCTGACTTTAAACGAAGTCGTTGAAATCCCTGTAACTTTAACTTATCTGTCAGGAACCTGTCTCGGTTTGAACATGCTGAAAATTGGTCGTACTTGGAGCATGCTCTTGAGTATGAAATGTTTGGAGATAACGAACAGAATGCAAGCTCAAAAGTTCATCCGAACAATACAATTCAAGAGCAGAGCAAACATATAGAGATGCCATATGAAAGATTGAGCTTCCCTTTCCGACCAGTAGTTTTGAGATGTAAACACGATATACAAATGATAACGGGATATTAACATAGGAAAATGAAGTCATTTCGTTTTTTATACAGTTTAGTTCTTAGTTGAATTTGCTCTAATTTTGCACTGTTAAATAGTCTTTTGAGCTTGAATACTGTTTGTCATCTTCATATGTTTCATTGGCCCTTATCGACATTGTAGTTCAGTGTTCCAATAATTATTTTTGTTTGTTTGTTTGTTTATTGTTTAACTTTCCTCTTGAGAACTTTTCACTCATAAAAAGAGTTCCACCATTTGCTGATATGTGATACGGGGGATTTAGAAGACGAATTTCATTTGATTCGATACGCAAGAGCATGCTCTATGTATAAACAATTTCTAAAACACGGTAAATTATTTACATACAAGTTGATGAAACAAGAATATCAGCAGTCTCGTGTAAAGTCATCATTTCGTAAGTTCTATGGTCGTAACGATGACCTTGTCAGCAAATATAATTTACCATTGAGTCAAATGCTGACTGGCGTTTTTCATACTAATTGTTAGTCCATTATTTATAAGTAGTATTAACGGCCTAGTTGGCCGGGTCAACTGAGTGCACTTTTGGCCTTGGGGGGGATAGGTGGGTCAAGGGAGTGCACTTTTAGCCCTGGGGGATAGGGGGTCAACTCAGTACAGGGCCCCTATGGGCTAGGGGGTTCAGCTCATTACATAGCCCTAAGTACGGCGCTTACACTGTATATAGTTTTTTTTTACTATACGCTGCTACTACGATTCAACGCTGGTACTACGATTTGGCAGCGAGTCAAGAATGTGATTATGACGTCACGTTTTCATTCACAGTCTAGCCAGCCAGCCGGTTCAAACTGGATTTTCTGAAAACAATAACAACACACAATACAGACAATAACAGATTTTATTCAGAATCAAAATACATACACAAATTTACTTTTTCTTCTTCTGTGCCTTATCAGGGATCTGTAATCAATCACTCTGTTACACCCCAAATTTGACAATAAATATTGAAAACAATACAAAAGGGTATTTCAGCAATCAGGAAGTAGGCGTAACTGTCTGAAATTTTTCTCTTTTCCAGGTCCCGGAACAAATTTTGAAGACAGTCTTCTAAATTTCTGTACCAGATACTTGTATCCAGAATACCAGGATCATCCTCGATTGACCATTTGTATTGAGTAAGACCATACATTCCCTGAATATAGCTGAAGTCTAAGTTTCATCTCTTAGGACAATCTGCAGCATGAAACTTATTTCTGCTTTCAAACCACACTCTTTGGCCAAATTCTCTTTGATTAGATTCTGTGGAATGGAATTTAAAATTCATGAAATCCTGTATGACTTCTTCTGTGGTTTTCATCCAATTTCATCAATAATTTTTTTTAGACGCGCAGTCTGTGTATGGTTTTGGATCAAACATAAAAAATCTAGAGTGGATCATGATCCATAAAGTAAATATGAATGATTTTCAAACCCATACGATTCTTTTCATGTAAAATGAGCGCAGGGTCCTCCCAGCTCCGCTTTATATACCTTTACTGTAAGGTCGTGTGCAAAAATAAGTTGGACCTACGTTTTGCTCATGTACGATTTCGGGACGTTTTTTATGCTGACTACACAGGTAATACTTGGCAGCGATTCAAATCAGTGATTGTGACGTCATCATTACAAACCTAGTGTATATAGAGCGCTTAGTTGTGTATATAGGAAAAAAATGAATAACACTAGAATTTTGGTTTCTCTATTTTTATTCATAACAATAACAAGAACATCATAATAACAAACATTCAAAACTTCTGTTCAGTTCTTTTTGTATGGGAAAAGATCTCCTCATGTACAAATAGTCTGTTTTACAAGCACAGTCCATGATATCGTATCCTTTTAGGATCACTTCCTTCAGATAGTCTTGTATACAATCTCTAGCTTTTTCCATCCATTTCCCATGAATCCAAGTCTTCTCGGGTCCCTGTCTTCGGTGAGCCAAGACATAATTGACTTTCCATTTGAATTCTCCATACTTAGGTGATCTGGGCCCTAATAAGACCATGTGTTTGCTTCTTTTGCGGTCCGGTAACTTGATTCTCTTATACAGGTAGATTTCATTGAGACCTGTTTGTCCTGGATTCTTATCAAAGAAATCTTGAATACATGTCTCTTTGTTTCTCATCCATTCTCCTTTGTGAGTAGTCCCTTCAGGTTCTACTATTTTCCAACGATACTCTGAGCTTAAAAATTTCATGATGTGCTCTGTCCCTCACTCAGATCAGAAATAATCCCCTTGGGTTTGGTTGTCTCCTAATATAGAGACACTAACTTTATGAATTCGTCTTCTTGACCGTAGGGGTTTGATGCATCATAGTAGGACTAGGCATGATGTAACCGACGGAAGAACTCACACAGACCATCCAATATTCTCGATTAGGATCGTGTAAAGCTAACATGACCACACTCGTGATGATGAGGGAAATACAAATGAATAATTGTGCAAAATACACAATTTCTTCTCGAGGAATATTCTCTCCACAAAATTTCCAATGAGGAGTTACTGGATGAGATCCGTTTGAGGAATCCATGAATCGAAACTAGGGGGATATCCTTTCCACCGGACTTTGACTTCTTGAATGATTTTCTTCCCGACTCGTCGCTTTTTATACCCCAAGATTTCCTCTACTTCGTACACGTCGTCTTTTTTAATGATCTGTTGTAATTCTTTCTCGTAAAAAGTACCTTCTAATTCCTCCTTGTTGTAATCTTGTACTCGATACACGTAAGGATACCGACCTGGGACTCGTTGAGCAATGGTAAATATTTCCGTGGTCCAGTTAGGTAAATATCCTTTTTCAAAAGTGCGTTTGGCTTTACTGATGCGGACCTTATCTCCTGTTTTAAACTTGGGGGGTTTAAGAGATGTCTGTGATTCCCCATATAAAGTTTTCCAGACTTTTAACACATTGGAGGGCTTCACTTGAGCTGGGGCACTTTGGATACTGCGATGATAGGTATGATTGTAAGCATACACTAAATCCGGTAAGACCTCTAAATACCGTCTGGTTTTATTCCGAGTGAAATACCGCCACATGCGTGCTTTGAGGGTTCTCTGAAATCGTTCCACAATACTAGCTTTGGTGTCCGTATTGCGAGTGGTAAAGAAATGAATGGATTTAAAAGCCTGTAAGAATTCTCGATTGGTAAATTCTTTGCCTTGATCCGATTGAATGCGGACGGGACGTCGACCGTCTTGTCGGAAAATCTCTTGTAATCCTCGAATCATTTCTTTCCCCGTTTTCTGTTTTAAAGGCACCACCCAAGCATATTTAGATAAGACGTCAATGGCACACAATAAAAACGTATAGCCGTCATTGTGTTTCTTTAAACTGGACACATCGGCTAAATCTAATTGCCATTGTTCGTCTATATCCGTCACTCTGGTCTGTTGTCTCCGGAATTTTCTGTGAATGGGTTTATGTAAGGTATAGGTATCTTGCTCTTTTAACCATTCTCGTATGGTTTTCAAGGAAATCTTATGCCCCAGACGTCTGACCTGACGATACAAAGTCTGTATTCCTCCATACCCTCTCTTGGGATCGTAATAAATCTCTGTTAAAATGTCCCCCACTTCCTTCTTCTTCTTCATGTCTTAGGCAAAGGAAGCCAATCTTCGTCGATTTGATGTATTCTCTTTTGAAATAGATCTGATCTGAATTTCTTTTTCTTCTGGAGTGCCTCCTCTAACTTTAAAATAGGAGAAGGCTTGGATTTTATAGATCGTCTAATAGGGGTAAAAAAAGATGAAGCATCATGAAATCCGCTCTCTTCGTCGTCGTCCTAGTCACTGAAGGTCCCTTTAGGAGTACTGATTTTTCCCGGTTTCTGCATGGCTTTTATAAGGTTTTGATTTTTCACGTAGTCCATGGGAGCATGGGTCTCTTTTAAAGCTTGAGCAAATTCATCTAATCCTTTAGGCACCGGATGATTTTTCAAGGGTCTGGTTCTCATGCTATCAGCCATTAAATCCACAATGTTAGAATCGGGTACTTTTTGACCTCGATAACTGATTTCTCCGTCTTTATCCCAAGTCAATACTTTGTTTTTCTTTAAATGACTTAATAATAATTCAGATATCTTTGCATGGGTTTATTCACGCTTTGAATGATTTGTTGATCGATCTCGGGGTATGGAGCTGCTGCTGCTGCGGGGGCTGGGGCTGCTGCTGCTGCTGGGGCTACGGGTGCAGGGACTGAGGTTTTTTTGGTAGTCCCCGGCTCTCTCGCTTGTTGTAAATAATTCCTATACCGATGAAGTTCTTGACCGTATAAAGCCACTTTTTCTTCTGGGGTTAAATCTTCCCGTCGTGTAATCTGATCCAATTCTTGACCTATAGTCAGAGTAGATTGAAATTCCGGAGGTTTAGGGAGTTTACCTTTGAGTTCATTCAACAGAACTTCAGGCACTAACACCATTTTACGACTCATTTTTGTATCTTCTTGTTCCTCTTCTTTCTAATGGCTTTATAGATAGAATGTCCGGTATCCAACAGTAAAGGTGTTGCTGACATTAAAAGGGGTAAAATATTTCCTCCTTTTTGTTGTACTAATAAAGCTCGTCTTTTCTGTATGGATTGGGGTCGGACCAGTCTCCTTAAGATGTGTTTCTTAGGAGCTAGTTTTCGTTTCTGAGCCGAATTGAGAGGTAACACCCCTTTTAATAGGTTGTAGACGATCTCACAAATTTTCAGAATACAATCTCCAGAACAATGTTTTAAAATCCCCGTTTTTAAGGACGAGGAATAGTGAGGGTCTGATAACACTCTTAAAAGAGGGGCATGCGCTCTTAATCGCCATCTTGGCCATCTTTGAAAACAATGAAGAGAAATCTCCCATGTCACCCCCTTTTATAGTGTCTCATAAGGAGGGGCATACCCTCCGTGTTTGTCGCTCTCGTGTTTATCTCTAGTTTTCTCCCTGACATAAATTTTTCCACAATATCGACATTTATATCTCAGGCCTTTAGGAAGTTGAGGCGTCGAGGTTGTCAAGGGTTGAAAGCGTGTGATTTTAGGGACATGGATGGGAATTTTAATTCCAGGGGAGGAGGGAATGCCCACATTCACTCGAGGAAACACTTCTAAATCGCTGGCTCTTTGACTGCCTATGGGTCCCATAGTACGATCCATTCTCAGTTCTGCTTGTTTCTTGAGCAACTCTCCTATGGTCTTTTGTCTTTGTTCCTTATAATACTGATTGATTTCGTTTTTTTAGACTTTCGGGCATGGCTTTACATTGAGCTAGAGTTTGAGGAGCAGATTTTCGCCTTTTTGCCCCTGTTTTCTTGGGTGGGGCCTTTTTCTTGGGAGGGGCTTTTTTCTTCTTGGGAGGGACTTTTTTCTTCTTGGGAAGGGCTTTTCTCTTCTTCTTTTTTCTACTCTTTTGAGCTGCTCCTCCGACACGGACCATCCAATCCGGAAACACTCTTTGTTTCTTATTATCGACTCTTACCACTACACTCTTTAAACGACAAACCCGTCGTTTTTAGGACTATTCCATTTAAATAAATGACGAATGATGACTCCACCTAGAAATCCAGCTCCTCCGCGTTTTAAAATAGCCGTTTTTCTGTCTTGATCACTAACCGATTGATCGGCAATGATCTTTAAATCTTGACGATGATAATCGATAAACTTTTGGGTCTGTTTATTGATAGATTTTATTAAATTGCGAGCTCCCATAGCAAACCAATTCAACAACAATAAGGCTTTACGCCCTAATTCGATTAAATGGGCTCGCTTGGCGGAATCTCGTTCCCGCTGTAAACGTCGTAAGGTTCTTACTAATTTACTCTTGGCCGATGGAGGCATGATGAGATTGAAATGAACAATGACCCAGAAGAGTGTGAGACACTTTTATTTATACTCTTGAGGCATGTGTACAGTCAACATTTCAAACATTCGACTTCTCAATCGGTATTGGTCTGGGGTCTGGGGACTCAAGTCCACGAGGAGATATCCGTGAGGTACCTGGGTGGCTTCTTGATAAGCAGACATCAAATGAGGCAAGGCTAACTGTCGACTCAACACGCTGATCTGAGATTTGTCTCTGGGGTTTTTGAATAAGACTAAATAATGAGCATTCAAACTAATGGTGCGATGAGAGGCGGCTCGATCAAATAAATTCTGAGTGATGTAAATCACACTGGTATTCCGATGATGCGCTTTGCGGGTAAACCAATCCACAATGGATTCGATGGCTTTTCCTCCCATCATGTCGTCAAAAATGAGTAAGTGTGGCACACTCAAATTGGCTACTAATTTCTCGTCGTCTTCTGGAATATTTCGGATGAAATATACTTTATCTTTTAAAGAAGTGTAAGCGGGTTGCCATTCCCGATAACACCAGACGATTTTTTCGGGCATGGGAGTGATCCAGTGTATATTGTTCACTAATGTCTTGGCGAATTCTGTTTTGCCCGATTTCGAGGGTCCTGCAACCACCATGGTAAACTCGTGTTTCAATTGAAAAGAGGGGAGGGGTGTCTCCTCGGAATACATGTTGATCAATGAAGGAAGAGATGGGTTCAGGGTCCTATTTACAGTTAACACAGAAATAGGCGTTTGGACTGTTGAATCTCGCCTCGACAGATGGGGCAAAACCGAAAGGAAGGAGCACACAAGGCACAGCAACACACGTGTCCACAAGGTAGAAAAACGATTTGTAATTCCTCGTCTAAACAAATGTGACATTTTCCTCGAGCCTGGACGTCTGGTTCTGGGTTCAGTAGAGGTTTGATCTCAATTAAAGGTTTATATCCCTGCTTCTCTAAGAACCTGATAAATATACCCATCACCCAGCTTCGTCCTTTATACTGATTGATGTAAGGACAATTAGGGTTCCAATAAGCATGTTTTGCATAAGGATTGTCCTCAAGATCCCAATTAGTTAAAGTTCTCCCACAATGAAAACAGGTGGCGTTATCTTTCACTCCCCTGTAGTAAAACCCGGCTCGAGCTATGTCTGATATTTTTCCTAAGAGAGGTTCTGGCCATCCCTGCTCAAAAGTAGCTTCTCTCTTTGAGAGCTGAGCATACTGGGGATAACGCATGGGTTGGTCTGGCTCGCGACTACCCATGATTAGAAATGACCTTTGATTTTGAATAAGAATACATTTTATAGAGAGTATGAAGATGAAGGAAAAAAACACACAAAACAATTCAATTTTTTTTAATTCAATGTCAACATTGAACATATCAATAACCATAAGGTAAAGTGTTATAAGAGGGTAACAATTGTCTCTTATCATACACAATTCTATACTGTTTCTCTAAAGGTTTGGTCACGACATCATGATCACGGGTCCTCAGGATTTTGTGGGGATAAGGTACTGTAACTTCCTCTATTTCTCCCTGGAGCATTTTTTCTAAAGTCTCTAGGGACACGATCTGGGAGGTTCGATAGTTGAGAGTGATTCCTTTGACTTTATGGACCTCGGTTCCTTTGGCCGTCCGGTAACCATAATTTTTAGGGCCTGCAGACATGAATTTGATGATGTGATCCCCGTCTAATTCGTCGGTCCATTCTCCTAAACTATTGCCCAAGGTAGGATTAAAGGCTCCTTCCCGATGTTGGTAAATGATGCTGTCCGTATCGAAATAAAGGACCCGATCTCCTAAAGGTTGTAAAGTCTCGTAGAGGTGTAAGCGGGCATGCGCAGTGGTAAAACAAGCCAGGACCACGTTTCCAAAGGGACATTCTTCGACGAATTCCTGTTTGTTTTGATAATTCACCAGCATCTTCTCCTCATTGGAATCCTCTTTATTGACTAAGAGTCGCATGCCCTTGATGTCGAGAGTCGAATCTTGTAAGAGTTGCTGTAATTCCTCTTCTTCGTCCAAGTATCTGGTTTTGGGTAATAACAAGCGTTGAGCAAATTTTCCCCACAGACAATTTAAAAAGAGTTTAGCGATGGTTCTTCTCACTGGATTCTTCTCGATACTGAGAATGTCCATTAGGATGCCTTCTTTGTCTAAGACTTGTCGAATGTAATCTTGTTGTTGTTCTGAGGTCTCACAGTCGGGGGGAAATCCGGAGGCTTCCTGTTTGATCTTGAGGAAGGTATCGATGTAGTGTCTGAATAAATCCTGTCTGCTTTCTTTAAAATGCCACACTTCGTAGATTCGCTCTAAGGTATATCCCATGTCCAGGGCTTTATGTAATTCGGTCGTCACCCAGGTGCCCGTGAGACTGCGTTTCTGATCAGTGTGTTGACATTGATCTTGAGAAGTAGAATCCTGTCGTTCGGCACACGTGCGACATAAGGGAAATAATAACTTGCCTCCCGTCCGATAAGGTAATACGGGGTGATAGAGGCCTCGGGGTGGTAAGACCCGACAGTGAATGAGGCCGAAATCACTTCTCACGTCCTGGAACTCGTCTGTGATGATCTCGGGATGCCCCACAGGAAAAGGTCTGTGTTTCAACACGTAAGGGTATAGGGAACAAATGTCCACGTATCTCATGTCCCCTTCCTCACAATATAATCGCGTCGCATTGGTCCGGCCTCCGTACAGGGCGTCTCGGGGGTTCAAAGGATCGGGAATGTCCAGGTCTCGTACAAAATGCTGTAAACTCGCATCTCTTTGCACTTGCTGATCGAAATTGTGCTCCCAGATACTACGAACATTGTACCCCATGTCCTCCAAGGCCAAACTCCTTCTGAGAGTTTCTTTGTGTAATTCCTGGTAAGTAAATTGGGTCCGGTGAGGATGAGTTTCGGTCTGTAAACTGGGATAGCAGGTGGGGCATAAGTGCCAATAGCACCCATAAAATTCGTAGACGGTGCGAGTCGCTTCCTGGTATCCGTCGACGGTATAATTTCCGATCTTGACTTCACCCCCATTTCTGGCATGGCGTATGTGACATCCGCTCTGTTGACTCATCCAGGTGAGCCACCGACAGGCTTTGGCCGAATATTGTCATGCTGGTTGATACCCCAGGTTCGGAATGATGGCAATGGTCTCTTTATCCATGAATAATCGACGGTAGGCTAAATTGGCAGCACTGGCAAAAGTGATGGATTCCTGGAAAGGGTCCACATTGACCAAAGTCTTGAGGGTGGCTCTAAACTGTGCACAGCATCGTCATAAAATGTCGACGTCCGAGACACAATACTCTACAAACTCTTTCTGGAAATCAAACACTTTTCCGGTCTGTTGTTTGTACCATTCGAAAAAGGCCTGTCGTCCACTGATAGACATTTCGTCCGGATTGTAGTCCTCTGCGGGTGGATAAGTCCCCACGTAATTCTGGTTCTGTTCCGTATTGAAAAAGTGGGGGAAATAGCCTTTCTTGAGTTCGCTGAATCCGAAAGCTGAGGGCATCTTGGCCAAAGGAAATGGTAAGAAATTATACGAGTCGATGAATTTCAGTCCGCATATTTCCACGTACAAGATCTTAGTGCCGTTCATGATGACGTTAGGTTTCAGGCAAGAGGAATGCACCAGGTGATTCAAAATGAACTGTCCGTCGTATCCTTTGAAGTTATGGGCGATGACGATGGCCTCATCGTGTACTAAAGTGGAATTCTTAGTACCTGTAGTGGGTTGTAATAACCAGTCCATGAACTTCTTTAAGGTGTCTGGTCCTTTAAATAGGTGCTGACGGGGTCCCATGTGTTGACAATGAGGACAGGGTTGTTCTATGGGTAAGTGACCGCAATGTTGACAGACGATGTTGACAGACGCGGTGTGCCACACACAGATTAGGGATGTGGATGCCGGTTTCCTGAGTGCATTCGAAATCGAAATAGATGTAAAACTGTAAGGTCTCTTTCCCCTTCTTCTTGTTCTCGGGCTTCTGTTGTACGTAGCACTGGTGATCAGCATCGACGATTTTCTTACAAATCTTACAGTGTTTCTGTCCTCCGCACTTGTGATGAGGGAATAATTTCTTAGGCATCCATACATGACACTTATCGCATAGTCCCATTAAACCGCAGACACTGGTGGTGGTCTTCTTACTATGGGGTCTTAAATTATTTTCGTAGCAGGTCCTGTTCTTAAAAAATCCTTGGCATTGCTGACAATGAATGTTCTCCCGTCTTCGGGACATTTGGGGTGTCCTAAGCAAAAGGGACATCGATGAGGGCAATGAGTCCGATGTTCTGTGACAGTCCTGTACCCCACATCACAATGATCACAGTAATGTTGGTTCCCCGTTACTCCCGGCATCGATAGGATGGCATCGCAATGCTCTTCGTCTAACAAAATGTTCAAATAAGTTCCATTTCTAAACAGAGTTTAGTCGAAGTGGACTTGAACTGAAATATTTTCAGTCGATACCGAGGAGCTAATACCTGTTGTAATTTCTCCCATTCTCGGGGTCCACAAGACTGATTGATATCACACTCGGCCTGTTCTATTGCTTGGTTCTTCTGGTCATTGGCTCTTACATCTCCTAATCTCATGCGTTTCCATTGTTTTTCCCATTCGGGGTCTGGATGTTCCGGTTTCTGACTGTGTAATCTAGTAACGACGATGGCTCTAGCCAAACAAAATTTATCCCAGGGATTGACGATCCGAACGATGGCTCTTTTATTATTCTTAAAACTCTCCTTATTCACTTGTAGATGTTTGGTTCTGTCTCCACCACTGCCTTGTGGATACTTGACGTGAAACAAATCGAATTCCAGGGATCCATTGCCCAGTTTGAACTCCTTTTTGGATTGTTGCACGGCTTCTATCTTGTCTAAAAAAAGGTCCTCGTTTAAATGTTTACATTGCGTAAACTCGTACCAAATATCTGAATCCAAAGAATCGTGGCGTAGGTTCAGGCATAGATAATCGTTAGGATTACACTGCATTTCATGAATTTTAAATTCCATTCCACAGAATCTAATCAAAGAGAATTTGGCCAAAGAGTGTGGTTTGAAAGCAGAAATAAGTTTCATGCTGCAGATTGTCCTAAGAGAAGAAACTTAGACTTCAGCTATATTCAGGGAATGTATGGTCTTACTCAATACAAATGGTCAATCGAGGATGATCCTGGTATTCTGGATACAAGTATCTGGTACAGAAATTTAGAAGACTGTCTTCAAAATTTGTTCCGGGACCTGGAAAAGAGAAAACTTTCAGACAGTTACGCCTACTACCTGATTGCTGAAATACCCTTTTGTATTGTTTTCAATATTTATTGTCAAATTTGGGGTGTAACAGAGTGATTGATTACAGATCCCTGATAAGGCACAGAAGAAGAAAAAGTAAATTTGTGTATGTATTTTGATTCTGAATAAAATCTGTTATTGTCTGTATTGTGTGTTGTTATTGTTTTCAGAAAATCCAGTTTGAACCGGCTGGCTGGCTAGACTGTGAATGAAAACGTGACGTCATAATCACATTCTTGACTCGCTGCCAAATCGTAGTACCAGCGTTGAATCGTAGTAGCAGCGTATAGTAAAAAAAACTATATACAGTGTAAGCGCCGTACTTAGGGCTATGTAATGAGCTGAACCCCCTAGCCCATAGGGGCCCTGTACTGAGTTGACCCCCCTATCCCCCAGGGCTAAAAGTGCACTCCCTTGACCCACCGATCCCCCCAGGGCCAAAAGTGCACTCAGTTGACCCGGCCAACTAGGCCGTTAATACTACTTTTATACACTGAATTGACGACGGATTTTCCCGTTATTTCCCGATCATGACAAGGAGCACAAGGCGGGTGTGACCGGTCGGCAGGGTTGTCCAAAAAGTTCGTGGACAATGGCGTTTTTGTCAAAATGAATTGTTCAAAATATGATTATTGTAAACCAAAATATTACTTATAAAAATCCAAGTCAGAATAGTTTGGTTTTTATTATTTGAACTTAGTATTTTTGTAAAAATTTCGATTATTAACGATCATCAGCGGTCGCCGAAAATGCGCACGGACCAAGGTAAATGCCTTAATCTTGTACATAAAGTGAACTGATTGAAATTATTATTTTCTTTATAAAACGAGTCAAAGATGATTAAAAATTAAATATATCACAAATAAATCGGTCATCGCCATTTTCTGATGCATATAGTATGACAGAAAAATCGATTGGCCATCCGAACGTCTAATCATACAATTATACTTTAATATGGTTGAAACGTCGTCAAAAACAAAACATTTATTCAATCAACTTTAATTAATTGGAATACTGGTTTAGTCCAGTAATTTGTCATTGGTGTATACGATTTTTCAACGGTGTGTAAAATGTCGGAGACACTACAACAAATAACCACTTTTATTTGATGAAATGAAGGATATGGAGATATCGAACAGTATTCAGTATCAAAGATCATAAAACAATACAAAATAGGAGCAGAGCAAACACAGACCTCCAAAACATCGGAGGTGTGATCAGGTGCCATGGATGAGTTAGCATCCCCTGCTGACCGGTGTCGCATAATATTTGGTCCGCCTCGTTTTAAGGTCCGTCTGGACCTAATACGATAACATATTAGGTCCGCCTGGCTCTATAAGAAAAGGTCCGCCCTCGGCCTATTATACAAATTGTATGCCTGTGTTCATTCGATATTAATTGAAAAACTACCGGTATTGTTTTAAATTTAATTGAGGACATAAAGTCGTATTAATAGCTAGTGTTTCCTCCAAGAGAATGTGGTAAACAAGTAAGAAATTATTACATAAGTAAAGGAATGTATAGATTTATTGATAGAGTTTCCTGTCGGGCAGATGGGACATGTTTATTTTGTCGTTTAAATACACTAA